>NW_006408576.1:10301222-10305679 GCF_000296735.1 Chrysochloris asiatica
GGGATTGTAACCATGGCAATAAAACAATATACAATAGGATGAATGTATAAACTAATGTTCTGAATGTTCTGAATGTAAAACTAATGTTCTCCCATGTAAACTATCTCATAATTCACAATAAAATATTAAAAAAACAAAAAAAGAGTTGAACAGATAACTTTCAAAGGGCAGCCCAAGAGACCAAGTCAAATATTACAATGAAATATGCCAAGTGGAATTAAAAAACCAAAAGGAAAAAACTCACTCAACATTCCTTAAGTTGAAATAACTGAAGGGAAAAAATTCAAGCCTTAACTTGCAATTTTGAAAAATTCTATGGACAAAGTATTGAATGATGCAGAAAGCATCAAATGAATATGGAAGGAATACACAGAGTCACTGTAACAAAAAGAAATGGACAATGTGCATCCATTTAAAGAGGTAGCATATAATTTAAAAGCCAATGGCACTAAAGGAAGACACCCAAGTTGCCTTGAAGGCATTGGCAAAAATCAAGGTTCTGGGAATTCATGGAAATACAAATTGAAATTTTTCAACAAACTGAGGCAGCATTGGAGGCACTGAATCATCTGTGCCATCAGATTTGGAAGACAACTATATAACCAACTGACTGGAAGCGATCCTTATCAGCTCCCATTCCAAAGAGAGGTGACACAACAGAATGCGGAAATCATTGAACAATATCTTTAATATTGCAAGCAACTAATATTTTGCTCAAGATAATTTAAAACAACAACAACAACAAATAACAGTTATAGGTATACATTGACAGGGAGCTACCAGAGATTCAGGCAAGATTCAGATGAAGAAAGGGAAAAGGGATATCATTGCTAACATCAGATGTATCTTGGCTGAAAGCAGAGAATATTAGAAAGATGTTTACCTGTGCTTTATTGATGATACAAAGGAGTTTGATCATGTCTATCATGATAAATCATGGAAAATATTGCAGAGATAAGCATTCCAGAACACTGAATTGTGCTCTTTAGGGACCTGTACATAGGCAAAAGAACATGTAGACACTGAATGGTTTAAAGTCAGGAAAGATGTGTGCCCCAGAGTTGTATTCTTTCACCATACATATTCAATCTGTAAACTGAGCAAACAATTTTAGAAGCTGGATTATATGAAGAAGAATATGGCATCAGGATTGCAGGAAGACTCATTAACAACCTGGGATATGCAGATGATATAACCTTGCTTGCTGAAAGTGAAGAGGACTTAAAATACTGATGAAGATCAAAAAACAGTCTTCAGTATGGGTTGTACCTCAATGTAAAGAAAACAAAAATCCTCAAAACTGGAGCAATAAGTAACATCAAAATAAAGGGAGAAAAAATTGAAGTTGTCAAATAGTTCATTTTGCTCAGTTCATTTTGTCTCATGGAAGCATCAGACAAGAAATCAAATGACATATTGCATTAGGCAAATCTGTTGCACAGGACCTCTTCAATGTGTTCAGGAGCAAAGATGTCAGTTTGAGGACTAAGGTGAGCCTGATCCATACTATAGTATTTTCAATAGTTTCATGTGTATGTGAAATTTGCACAATGAATAAGGAAGACTATAAAAGAATTGATCCATTTGAGTCATGGTGTTGAAGGAAAATATTAAAAATAACATTGACTGACAGAATAAATAAATCTGTATTGGAAGAGGTACAGCCAGAATGCTCTTTAGAAGCCATGATGGCCAGACTTCATCTCTTATAATTTGGACATATTATGAGGAAAGACTAGTCCCTGGAAATGACACCATGCTTAGTTAGTAAAGTGGAGGGTCAACGAAAAAGAGGAAGAATCCTAGTAAGATGGGTTGGCACAGTGGCAACAGCAATGGGCTCAAGTATAGCAAAGATCATGACGTTGGTACATGACTGGGCAATGTTTTGTTCTGTCAGGCATAAGATGACTTTAAGTCGCTACCTACTACGTGACACCTAACAACAACAACAACAACAACAGTGTTTCCCTTGATTTAAAATTTTATTGGTGCAAAAAGTTTTATCTTTCTCCCTCAGAGCATCTTGTGGTCTCCAACTGGTGAGCTCAAACTGCCAATCTTGTCATTTTCAGCCCAGCGCTTATCCTACAGATCTACTAGGCTCCTGTGAGATAAGATGTTGTTGTTGTTCTTGTTAAGTACTGTCAGATCAGTTCTGACCCATAACAACCCTGTATAGGGTTTCTGAGGAGCTGCTGGTGAGCTTGAACCACCAACCTTGCAGTTCAAACTGATCTTGCAGTTCAGTGCATTAACCCTCACCCCATGCCAGAACTCTGTAAGATAAGATAGTCATCTCTAAAACTACAGTCAGTTTTTATCTTCTGCAATACCAGATTCTTTAATATATTACTAGATAACAATCATTGAAAATTCAGATGTATGAACCAAATTGCAAATTTCATTATCTAGAAGTTCCAATGTACATATTTATTGGCCTTGACAAACAGGCTACTTAGTTTTGATACATATTTATACACTTTTATCATGCACAGTCAAGTAACTTCTAAGTGAAGACCCTTTCAAGAACTGAGAAATCACCTTGTCCAAGCCCCTCATTTTATAACGAGAACCCAAGAAAAAGAGATTTTATAGAGATTTTGTAGAATCCTGCTACTAGCAGATATTTGATATCTCTTTTTTTGTTTTAGTGAAGTTTTTGGTTTTGTTTTTGTTTTTCCCCCTGACTTCTGCCTTGTGGGAAATTATAGACTATGAGTTACAAAATCGTTAGCTCTATATTTATTAAACTAATCGCATCCTTTTTTTTTGCAGCTATCTACCCATACATGCTGTTTTTTGAAGTGCGGAGTATTGGAAACGAGAACTGAGATACCACACTGGCAAGGTAGGCAGCCTCGGATCAAAAATAAGATTGAAAACTATTTTTAAGGAATTTGACTTTATCTTGGTGTCTGTGGGGAATGTACAATGGATATTAAATAGGAGATTATTATCTTGATATTTGTGTTTTAAAAGTGCCTCCTGGCAGAATAGAGAAAAATCTATTGGAATGAAGGAAGGCTGAGTCAGGAGACCACTTAAGAGCTGTTTTCTTTATTCTAGGTGAGAAATTATGGTAAATTAGAGAGGTTTTAATGGAGAAGGGCAGATGAGGGTAGATTAGATAAGTCTTTGCAAAAAGAATCAACAGTATCTGCTGATTAATGAAATCCAGGAAGTCAAAGCCCCAGGAGGATACATCTAATCTGTGCTAAACCCTCTGATAGGACTTTTACATACAATCTTAACTGAAACATCCTGGTAGGTTCTGACTCATAGTGACCTTGTATAGGGTTTCTGAGACTAAATCTTTACAAGAGCAGAAAGCCTCTTCTTTCTCCCTTGTACTTTGGCATGCTGCTGCTGCTGCTGCTGCTGCTGCTGTTGTTGTTGATGATGATGATGATCTTAAGTGTTGTTGAGTTGATTCCGACCCATAGCGACCCTGTATAGGGTTTCCAAGGAGCAGCTGGTGAGCTTGAACCACCGACCTTGCAGTTCAAACAACTTTGCAGTCTGATGCATTAGCCTACAGTGCCACACTGCTGCCAAATGGGTTCTGTCTCATAGCTATCCAGTATAGGGTTTCTGAGGAGCAGCTGGTGGGTTTGAACTACTGACCTTGTGGTTCAAAGGCCAGTACTGATCCTGCAGCACCAAGTAGACTTGAATTTTTGAACTAAGTTAACAGTCCAATGCATAGCCCACTATGACACTGGGGATCCTTTGAATCTTCATTGGTGTTAAGTGCCTTTGAGACTCAATGTAACACTATGTTTAGGGTTGCTGAGGAGTGCCTGGTGGGTTTGAACCACTTACTTTGTGGTTAGCAGTATAGTGCTGATTCTACAGCACTACACTCAACCTCCTCATAGTAATCCTTTAATTTTGGCAACATCATTCCCATTTTTCAGTGAGTGGTTCAGATTTTATAAAGTTTGGGAGAGCCAATTTGCGGACCCAACTTAAATAAATCTATGTGTAAAAAACACTTCAGACTGGTTGAGTTTCATTTATTCAATTCAGTATTAACTGGGTATGTACTACATATAAAACAGAGGGGAAAAAACCTGAGATGATTAAGACAGTATTTCCTTTTCATGGAGTTAATGATCTGAGAAAGACAACATCCCATTTTTTACTCTGAGAAGCTTAATGTATTGGACCAGTCATTAACAGTTTCTCAGAACATTATTTAAATCTTTTAAAAAGTAAATTCAGATCTATGTATAGGACAACATGTTTCTAAAACTGGTGTGAACTAACAGTTGTTGTTGTCAGGTGCCATTGAGTCGGAACCGACTCATAGTAACCCCATGCACAGCAGAACGAAACAATGTCTGATCCTGAGCCAACCTCACTACCGCTGCCACACTTGAGTCCATCAATGACGCCACCTGGCCAATCCATCTCATTAGGGGTCTTCCTCTTTTTCTCTGACCCTCCACCTT
>NW_006408576.1:10307259-10325016 GCF_000296735.1 Chrysochloris asiatica
TTTATCTTCTCGAGCTGATCTTTGAAATTTTCTGTTCAGCTCTTGGACATCTTCAATTTTTCCATTTACTTTGGCTTCTCTACGCTGGAGAGCAAGTTTCAGAGTCTCCTCTGACATTCATTTTGACCTTTTCTTTTGTTCTTGTCTTCTTAATGCCTTTTTGCTCTCTTCATGTATGATGTTCTTGATGTCATCCCACAACACTTCTGGTCTTCGGTCTTTAGTGTTTAATGCATCAAATGAACTAATTAATAAAATTGTGGGGAAATCTATGTGGATCTAGACTCTAAGTTTCTTTGTTTCCCTTCCACCCACAAATACATATGTAGAATAACATGAACTCTTTACCTCTCTCTCCATTTAAAAAAATAACCCATCCTGCTCCATGCATTAAGAAACTACAACGTAGCTTTTTCTTGGAGTTCCAAGTACAGAGACAACTACTTCATTGCTTTGAGGTGACCTAAATGTAATAAATAGCACTTAAACTGTGAGAGCCATCAACAAACCAATAAGTAAACAAATTATTAAGTGAATGTGCATTAAGCTTAACTATAAGAACTTTTAAACTTTCTTTTTCCCCAAAGTAGAAAAGAAAGCCTTTATTATAATTTGGCATAACATTATATAAAATAAATCCATATTTAATCAACCAAGAGCCACCATTATTCTATTTAAGAAATCCTAATATGAGCAATAGGATTAGACATGTATTTTAAGATTTTACTGGTTTCGCTTTTGTTCATACTATACATTTGAGCCTGTTTGGATCTTATTGATACTTTAAGGCCACTTAGGTAATAATTGAATTCAACTTCATGGTGATTAATATTGTACAGGTACTTCAGTGTATTTGCTACACACCTGTTTTACTTAAAATAATTAAATTGCCATCATAGTTCTGAAGAGAAGAATTACACTCCAATAGTTACTACTGAAATCCAGTTAAAGCATCATATTCACTGTGCTTCAACAATAAAACACTTTACTGACCTTTTCTAGGTGTTACAAACATAATAGCTTATTTATAGATAGCTCAAGAGGAATGACTCTTCAGATTTATGCTTTGCACTGTAATGCTCTTTTACATGAAACACAAATATCCTATTTTGTTATTTAATATCATTCTCACTATTCATGTGAATGAGGAAGTGGATAATATGAGTGATGGGCATCATAGGGCAGACACCAATATTTTCCACATGGACTTTACCTCTGTCCTTTACTTTGACTTCATCATAAATTGCATTCCATTTGGGTCCTTGGTAATAACATACAAATCAAAAGCTAACATCCTGTTCCCTGACATTATTTACATAATTTTTTTCTATAAAGTTTGAACTCCTCTAGCCCTGACCAGTCTCATGGAGAGTTCTGGTGTGGCACTGCGGGATAATCCCAGATTTTATAACCACAGGTCTGCAGTTCAAATCAACCAACTGATCCTCAGAAACTCTATACAGTGTTGCTATGTATAAGACCCAACTCAAGGGCACTTAAAAACAAAAACATGTTTTCTGAGAAGTAGTGAACTCAGTTACAAACTAAAAGGTTGGTGGTTTCAATTCATCTGCTGGAAGAAAGATGTGGCAGTCTGCTTCTGAAAAGATTTAGTCTATAAGTCAAAATTCAACTAAATGGCAATAAGTTTGGTTGCCTTGCTAGGAAGATGTCAATCAAAATCCCAAATAAAAACCTGAGCCTGGATTTCTTACCTGATTTCCATGCTTTGCCTTATTTTGATTTCTAATATGTAATAAACCTCAATTTTCAAGGATTTTAGCCTTGCTTACAGGTTTATGTTTGCCAGTGGCAAATCAAGTGTCTTATATCAGAGTCACTGTAGGATAAGCTCTAGACGGCAAGGTTGGATTGAACCACAAGGCTGGTGGTTCAAACTCACCAGCTGCTCCTTGGAAATCCTATACAGGGTCGCTATGAGTCAGAACCGACTGGATGGCACTTAACAACAATATTAGAGATAGAGAATTCTTACAGGAATTCTTAGGTTGTGTGTTAGGCTACATTCTTATTTAAAAGTTTACTTTTCATCACTCTCCTTCCTCTTTGCCTTTTTTGCTTGGTTTGTAATAGGATTATCAGAACTTACACACTATTCAATGCCCTTAAAAGACTATATTAAGAAGAAAATAATGTTTGCAAATTACTTGAACCCCTCCAAAGAGAATCACTGTCTGAATTGTACTTAGCATTATCTTTCAGAGTGCTTCCTGGAATGAAAAAAAAAAAAAAAAAATCTCTTTCTGAAAATAATCTTCATGTCTATTATAACAGCCATTTAATAAAACAGTTTTTTTTCCCCTTTATGTCTTATGAGTACTCATGAGAATTAGCATATTCAAGTATCTTTAATATAGTAATTCTTCATGACTTCAGTGGCATAGATTTACATTTATTCCAAAACTTAAAAACCTAAAGAAAAAAGAGATCATTCTATGTTTAGTGGCTCAGAAGTTAAGATGACAGTTAAGGACCAATGGAATCTATATTAGGATGATATCTATATGTATTTGGAAGAGATGCAAAAGATGTATACATTTTTCTGTGGATGCATATACAGATAAGTAGTAAATTGTATATAAGTTAACAAGTAAATATAGAAAAGGAAGGCTCTGAAGCAGCCACATGGAATTAATACTTAGTAAGCAATTGGTCTTGAGTTTTAAAAATTATTACAATATAATAAAAATAACTGGGCAAGCTAAATTATAGTGTTTAGTGAACATATTTTGGCAATAAAATTATAAAGAAAAGTAAGGAAGTGATTTACAAAAAGTCAGGAGAGTCAGAGGGCCACAAGGGGGTTGCCCTTGCATAATTTAGTGTTGCATATACATCTTATACACAACCAAATTGATGGCACTTAACAACAACATACATTGTATATAAATGTCTGTGTTTGTGTTATGTCTGACGTAAATATTTTTTTTAAAAGATATTATAAGGAAAATCATGCTGTAGCATAAGAAGCAAGGTACTTTGTGAGAATATACTGTGTACAAGTAAGGCATGATTTTAATGACTTCACCACCTTAGGCTGCTTTCTTGATTGTCCCATGATAGCAGCATAGCAGTGTAAGCCCATAGAACCTGTTCAAGCATAGACAGAGGGCATGTTTATTTGATGTGCAGAAACCAATGGCATCTACTGAAAAAGAGGAGCTTAACATGGTGACAATAATAGCCTGACCAAGGAACAGGAAGGGTATTGTGAATGACCTCAGGGCTGTAAAGACCATTATAGTTAGGTAACTAGGCGATGAAAAAAAACACAACAAAATAAGGCTCTGGGAGATAATAGCTAATTAAAAGCCTTTATTGCATGCCCATTGTGCATAAAACAAATTGTTAGATGGTGTAAAGTAAGCAGAATAGTGAGAGAAGATCTTGAAAGTAGTTGGTAATTTATTTGAAAAACAAAAATTATACAATAAAAAGTTTTACCTAGGAATGAATTATTAAATCATGAGTCACTAGTTAAACAGTAAAACAATGTATGTCAAAATCAAGAAAAATAAGTGTTGAAGGACTATAGTAAAGGAAATATTTATATGGAATGCAATTAATCTGTGGCTTGTAGAAAAGTATGTTACACTGTGTGTTTTGAAGGGGAGACGCACTAATCTGCAGAAAGGATGGGAAAGATATTCTGCATCAGCTTGAGGGATTATCTGCTTTTCAATAAAAAAGTTATGTGACAAAATATATTTGAAGAAGAATATTAAAGCCAGTGAATGTCAAATTACAGGGAAGGAAAGAGGAAGCAGGACCAGCAACTAGAAGTTTAGCACAAGAAAAAGCTGTAGTGATGCGAAAGAGATCGCAAGAAGAAGATTTATGAGGGATAATGGATTAAAGGACATTAAAAATTGCTTAGTTACCTGTTTAAAATGGCTTTTGATAGTTAATGGAGAATTTAATTATATTTTTAAAAGAATATCTGACAAAATAAAAAATCTTCTTTATAGCAAAGTACCAAAAAGAGCACAGCATTTGAGGGGCTGCTAATAACTGGCTTTTTAATGGTTACTGGCTTAGTAAAACTTTTCTAATTTAATTTTTGTTTAATGATTAGATAGTTTATAGAAACATCAGAATTGTGAAATATTGCAAGCTCGGTTTATCATAAAATTTGAATAGCTAGCTATATAAAACAAGTAGATATCCCTATGCATTTTACTAGTATAAAGTACAGCTTTTGTATTAGCAACATGAGAAATATGTTAAAATTAATTGGATATTAGCAAAAGTTATAATCAGTAAAATTGTCAAATGTAAGAGGAAGATAAAATTGCAGCCAGCACTACTTTTTTTGTATATGCAGGATCCCAGCTGTGTTCATTGTGAAGGAGAGAAAGGGAAAATGAAAAGGTATTGGGTTTCTGCCAGAGAAGTAAATGGAATCCCCATATTCCATTTATTGCAATAGCCAGCTTGACTTCCATTCATAATATGTTTAGTTAATGCAAATAAAATTACTTAGTCCTGGTTGGAATGAGTATTAATGATCAGACTTGGAATGTCAAAATTGTCAGCCTCTCCAACTAGATCACAGATGTTCACCTTTTAAGCATAACTTTTAAGGCTATTTGGTTGCCTATATCCTTCAGTTTTAGGAATACCAATTCCCACCTCTCTCCTGTTTCAATATGTGGCTTTTTTTCTCAATGATCCCTAAAAAGGAAATACCCAGGGACACATTTTCCCTACTTCCTACTCCTGCTTTCCAGCTGGAATCATGAATCCAATTATAAATCCATTAAGATGTATATAAATGAATGAAACCTTAGCATTTCTTCCCAGAGCTTACTCACTTTTCTTTGCTCCTAAAACTGTGTCACTGGCCTCTATGGGATGAATTCTTAGACAAATCAGCATTTTAAAATCTGGTATTCATATATTTGATTAAAAAATTTTAATGGCAACCTAGCGTATCTTACAGTTTTATTTTAAATAAAAGTACTTGAATTTCCAACTCATATATTTTTAGACACATGGGAAAGTAGTCAATCTATACTCATTTATAACATTAGAATTCTGTCATAACAAATTGATCAGAGCAGATCAGGGCATTAATATAAAGAAACATTAAAAAAAGTTATTCAGGCAGACACCATAATTTACAGAAATGTCCTAAAAACTTTTACACCAATAGATAAGGAGCTGTTTACAAAACATTCTGCTCAAAATGAATTCTCACTTATTTTTTTCTAGACACTTTATCAATGTTACTTCTTTCCTACCTGTTTAAAATAAAATCTTCATATCCAGTTTCAGAGCTTGTAGACAAAGATCATTCTCAGTCTTTAAAAAAATACAACACTAATTACTTCCTTTTTTATTTAAAGATACAATTTTCTTTCATAACTCTTATTGCTCAAAATGAATGGATAGCTGATAAATTTCTGCTTAGTGTTAAATACCTAGAAAAAGAGATCTAGAAAAAGCATTAGCTTAGAAGGTCAAGGGCAGCTTACTCAGCTGGAATGACAGGATAAATCTAGGTGACTTAATTAGTTGCATCAAACAGAAGCATCTAAAGAACTCACAAATATTTTCAATTGATGAAACAGCAGGTTTGAATCTGGTATGCTAGATTTTTATAGTCTCAATATATAGAATCATTTTGTTGTAAATCTTCAGAGACTAACTTATGTCTTTAGGATGTATTCCAAATTTCTTAGTCTGCCATTTAAAATCTCTCTGGAGCTGTGTTTAACTAAACTTTCCTACATCATTTCCCGAATCTCTTCATAGACTCTTTTCCATTTAGGTTGTTACCTGATTGTGTTGTACTATTGTTGCTAGTTGCCATTGAGTTGATTCTGATTCATGCAGAGTAGAATTACTCCAGGGGGTTTCCAAGGCTGTGAGTTTTCAGAAGCAGATCATCAGGTCTGTGTTCTAAGGTACTTGTGGGTGGGTTTGAACCTCCAATGTCTAGTTACAGAATTCTATTTCAGTCTCAATGCATAAATATTTTTGGGATCCGCCTCTGGAATTGTTGTGTTGTTGTTAAGTGCCCTCCCACCCATAGCAACCCTGTATAGGGTTTCTGAGGAGCAGCTGGTGAGCTTGCACGGAGACCTTGCAGTTTAAACGGCTTTGCAGTCTGGTGCATTAACCCACAGCGCCACACCAGGACTCCTTTGGAATGTTGTTGTGGGCCATGGAGTCGGTTCCCACCCTGTACGGGTTTCCAAAACGGAAACAAAAAGTTTCATCTTTCTCCCACGGAGCAGCTGGTAGTTTTGAACTGCTGACCTTAAAATTCACAGCCCGATTCACAACCTCTACGCTATCAGAGCTCCTGTAATAAAAATGTCTGCCTCTCCTTTTAGCTTGCTTCGAACATATGGAACTAACGTGTCTTGCTTTACATGAGCTCTATAGGACCTTCTTCAGGTGTTTTAGTTTCTGCCTAAAGAAGTTCTTAGCTCATTTTTCTTTCTGGTAAATCCCAAAGAGTGTTATGGTAAAGTTTAAGTATTTCTTCTTCTGTGGAATGTTACTCAGTCATCCCCTGCTACTTGTTTTCATGTATTTTATCCATATCTCTGTTAGATCACTGATCACTTTCTATTACAATTAATTAGAAGTCTGTGTCTCCCTCATGAGACTGTAAACTTTTGAGAGTATGGATAACGTCTGATTCATCTCTGAATTTTCCCTGCTAAAACTGTCAAATGCCTGCAGAGTAGTCCTACAGAGAATATGAGAAGAAATATACAGAGCTAGAAAGCCAAGTGGTAGTGTCAAGTTAACAGTTGTTAATAGTCCTGGTCTACTGCTGCAGGGTAATGGTCCACAAAGTCCGTTTAAGCCTCAAGGGCAACAGTTCAAATCCACCTGCTGTGCCTCAGAAAACCTATACAGGATCTCTATGAGTTGGAACCCACTCATTGGCACACAACAGCAATAATAATAGACTATAAAGCTTTTCTAGAAATGTACTCTTTGGGATATTAATAACTATTGTCAAAACTAATCAAGTTTAATCCTTTTCTGTCTCCTTTTCTCATTTTTGACCATGTTTTTTTTTGTTTTGTTTTGTTTTCATTGTATTTAAAGAAAAGGAGAGTAATATTATGGAAACACCCAAAACTAACTCCTTTTCAAAGTTACTTGATCTTTTGTATTGTTGGCATCACTTAGAATATTACTATACATTCTGACTATATTACTCATTGATACTGATTACTACCAGGCTGGAATCAATAAATAGATGTGGCAAGGTGGGTTAATGAGTCAGACTGCAAAGTCAGTTTGAACCACATGGTCGATGATTCAAGCTCACCAACTGCTTCTCGAAAACCCTATACAGGATCTCTTTGAGTCAGAACTGACTGCATGGCACTTAACAAAAACAGAAGGAAAATATAATGATAGTATTACCATTCGTTGTGCCTATAATGTAAAGTTATGAAGATCATCAAATAAAATAGAGAATTTTTTAAACTTTAATTACACCTAAGTAGCCTGTCACCAATAGTCCTGGTGTAGCACTGTGGTTAATGTGCTAGACTGCAAAGTTATTTTGAACTGCAAGGTTGGCGGTTCAAGCTCATCAATCACTCCTTGGAAACCCTCTACAGGGTCACTGTGGGTAAGATCTGACTTGATGGCACTTAACAACAACAAGCCTGTCCCTAATTGTGGTCATGCAAAACTTGTACATAAAACAAGAGGTAATCGTTTGAACAGAAGAAGGACATACTAAGTGGTTAAAACCAAGAAGCTGTCCATCAGTATTGTATTCTTTCCACATACCTATTGGATGTATGTTATGAAAATTATCCTAGAAGCTTGGCTATATGAAGAAGAACATGGTATTAGGATTGTAGGAAGAGGCTCATTGACAACCTGCAATATGCAGACAACACTACCTTGCTTGCTGAAAGGAAAGAAAACTTGAAGCACTTACTGAGGAAGATCAAAGATTAAGCTTTCAGTATGAATGTAAGGAATATTCAATGTAAAGATGAAAAAGAATCCCCATAACTGGACCAATAAGCAGCATAATGATAATAAGTTATCAAGGATTCCAGTTTACTTGAATCAACCATCAGTGCTCATGGAAGTAGCAGTCAAGAAATTAATGTATTGCATTGGGCAAATCTGCTGCAAAGATGTTACTTTGAGGACTAAGGTGTGCCTGACCCAAGCCATGGTATTTTCAATTGCCTCATATGCATTTGAAAACTGGATAATGACTAAGGAAGACCGGAGAAGAATTGATGTCTATGAATTATGGTGTTGGTGAAGAATATTGACTATACAATGGTTCTGCTTATAGTAACCCTGTATAGGTGTGCGACAAGGTTGTGTTCTTTCACCATGCTTATTCAACCTATATGCTGAGCAAATAATAAGAGAAGCTGGGTTCTATGAAGAAACATGTGGCATCAGGATTGGAGGAAGACTCATTAACAACCTGCTATATGCAGATGATACAGCTTTGCTTGCTGAAAGTGAAGAGGACTTCAAACCTTTACTGATGAAGATCAAAGAACACAGCCTTCAGTATGGGTTGCATCTCAATGTCAGAAAAACAAAAATCCTCACCACTAGACCTATAAACAACATTCTTATCAACGGAGAAAAGATTGAAGTTGTCAAGGACTTCATTCTTCTTGGATCAACTATCAACACTCGCAGAAGCAGCAGTCAAGAGATCAGACGACGTATTGCATTGGGCAAATCTGCTGCACAGGAACTTTTTAAAGTGTTGAAGAGCAGAGACATCAGCTTGAGGACTAAGGTGCGCCTGACCCAAGTCATGGTATTTTCAATAACCTCATATGAATGTGAAAGCTGGACAGTGAATAAGGAAGATTGTAGAAGAATTGATGCCTTTGAATTGTGGTGTTGGAGGAGAATACTAAAAGTGCCATGGACTGCCAAAAGAACTAATAGATCTATTTTGGAAGAAGTGCAGCCAGAGTGCTCCTTGGAGCCAGGATGGCTAAGCTTTGTCTCTCATACTTTGGACATATTGTCAGCAGGGAACAGTCGTTGGAGAAGGATGTCATGCTGGGTAAGATGGAGGGTCAGAGAAAAAGAGGAAGACTCCCAACGAGATGGATCAGCCAGGTGGCATCATTGATGGACTCAAGTATGGCAGCGGTAATGAGGTTGGCCCAGGATCGGACATTGTTTCGTTCTGCTGTGCATGGAGTTGCTATGAGTCGGTTCTGACTCGATGGCACCTGACAACAACAACAACAACATAGGTTTCCAAACCTGTAAATCTTTATGGGAACAGGAAGCCCCATCTTTCTCCTGCAAAGTTATTGGTAAATTCAAACTGCTGGCCTTGTTGGTTAGCAGCCCAATGTGTAACCCACTGCGCCAACAGTGGACTGCCAAAAATACAAACAAATCTGTTTTGGAAGAAATATAGTCAGAATGTTCCTTAGAGATGAGGATGGACAGACTTCACCTACTTTGAACATTTTATCAAAAGGAAAACATTCCTGGGAAAGGGCATCATGCTTGGTAAAATAGTGGGTCAGCAAAAAAGAGCAGGACTTGAATGCAATAGATTGATACAGTGGCTGCATCAATAGACTCAAACATGACAACAATTGTGATAGTGCCGGACTGATTACTGTTTAGTTTTGCTGCACATCGGGTTGCTGCTGAGTGGAACTGAGTCTAGGGCACCTAACAACAGTATTGTCTTAAAAATGTCTCTGGTGTAAATTTATAAGTAATGGATAAATGTGTGAACCAACAAAGATACTTTAGCTATAAAGTATAGTCTTATTACAAGATTGCATAGAGAATTATTGTTGGTAAGTACCCTCAAGTCGATTCCGACCCATACTGACCCTGTATAGGGTGTCCATGAAATAAAGAAGACATGAGAGAGTATGAATAAGCAGTACTATCTTTCTCCTCGTGGCAATTAGTTTTCTGTGTCCCAACTTCTGAGCAGTATCTCTGAACTTTTGGTTCTTTCTACAACAATTTTGTGAAACTTAAATCTTGGGCACTTAAAAAAAAATAATAATAATAATAATAAAAAGTTCAACTGTTTTAACATGATTGATGCTCCAGAATGAAAATGTAGAGTCCTTATCATTTGAAATCTGTTGAGTTAAAGATGCTTAGTTGGAGTAGAGCATATACGTAAGTATTTCATTTATAAATAACTACAATTATATATTCAATAGAAGATTTACCCAACAATATTTAAGATTAAGCCTATTGCAACAAGGTCTGCCCTCCCGCTTTCCTAAAAACTCTGTTTTTAGAAATTTTCATTTAATGCTGAACAAATTCAATGATCTCATTCTTATGGTTTTTAAGTAAGCAATTTTTTAAGGAGGCAAATATTTATATTTATCTGTAAAGCATTTACAGGTGAATTCTGTAGCTGAATTAAAGCATCTATAAAAATCCTAGAGAGTTCATATAAAAAATTGGTTTATTAACTAGAACACTGGCTAAATTGATAACTTAAATATTTATTTATGATTTTTTTGGCTGATTTGTAGTAGGTTGATTATATTATTTGAAAAAATGAATGCATGCAGAGCACAGGAATTTTGTCTTGTTTGGGGGTTTTAGTCATAGAGCATAAAGGGGCCTCTCTTTTACTCCTTCCATGACTATCGCCAGAACAACTAGATGGTATTTTGTTTTGGTGTTTAATAATTTAGATTATTTTTGTTGTTGTTGAAAATGCACACAGGAGAACATATACCAATTAAAAAAAAAACAAGCAAAAAACTACATGCACAGTTCAGTGACATTGATTGCATTCTTCTGAGTTGTGCAACCATTCTCATCCTCCTATTCTCAATTAGTCCTTCCCAACTAAAAAATTCAATGGCCCTTCAAACTTTGTTAGATGGGCTCTGCAGAATAAACACTGGGCGGTTTAAGCCCACCAGCTGCTTCCACAAAGATTTGCCTTATATAGGCTCACTATGAGTCCGAACCAACTCAATGGCACTTAACAAATAACATGAAGGCTAGTCTGGCTAACTGATGGAAACTTTCATCTTCCCCTGCTCAAATCTCACCATGGATCCTTTCCCTTTGACATGGTCTACTACAGGATATCATGTTTGGTAAGGTGAAGGGTCAGAGAAAAAGAGAAAGACTCCCAACGAGATGGATTGGCCAAGTGGACTCAAGCATGGCAACAGTAGTGAGGTTGGCCCAGGATCGGGCAGTGTTTCGTTCTGCTATGCAGAGGGTCGCTATGGGTTGGTACTGACTCGATGGCATCTAACAACAACAACAACCTCAGCTCTATGAGCCTTGAGTTCCAAACACTGGTACTACTCATGACTGTTACTAATAAACTGGTGTGATGTAAGCTTCTATTTGTTTCTGGTTTTATCTCCTTTTGGCAATGAATTCTACTATTCATGATCATATTTAAAAGTCATAATAATTTTCTTCTCCTCTGACCTGGTAATTGTTAGCTCCATCTTGTCTTATGAAACTAAGTCTCTGACTGCTTGCAATGGATTAGTAAAGCACACATTTACCCTCTGGAGTTTACTGGATTTTACAAAACTGACACACATGTTCTACAAGAAGATTCTATGCAGCAATACATTAGAAATTGCCCCTCAATCTCTTGTCACTCCTCCCTCTCCCATATGACATCAGGGAGACCACCACCAGCAAGTAATAGGTTACATATAGTTCATTTTCAATAGCACACATGACCTAACATTAACCTGAGACAGCTTCTGAAATTCAGGTTCCCATACATATAAATTTCTAAATTCCCCAGATGCTTCAGCTGCAACAAAGGTGCCAGTGTAAAACAGGAATGCGCTGCTCACTGGTAAAGCCACAGCCTGCCCACAAATGCTGTATTAGATGGAATGAAAAGGTGAGGGGTGGGTTTTAATGCTTATGCGAGAAATGAACTTCCTGTGACAAACTAGTCTTTACGCAGAATAGTATCAAATTTTAGTAAGAGACAGATTTAGCGTACCCATGTATAAGTGGGTCCATACCACTATTCCTAAGGGCATGTACAAAAGTGGGGATACATAAGGCCAAGGTGAAGTGAATACTTCTGGTGCATGATGGCTGGGGCAAGGCCAAGTTCCCAGATAAATATTTTGGTCTCTTGAATTACCTTCAGAAAGCAGCTTGCTTTGAGCCATAACTTCTCAACTTCAATAACTGTAGGGTGCATTGAAGTTTCTTAATATTATGAGACTTAAGACATAGAAATTATTTTGCTCTACTTTCCAAATCTATTCTTGAAAATTATTTGTAACTATTTAACACTCTTAGGTAAATTTTGCCAGGTCCCATGTTTTTGCTGAACTATACTTTAAACTAGCGATAATGTTTAAAAATGAGAAATCTATAATTAAAACTTATAATTAAATTAAGATGTTATTTTAACCTTTCCAATTAACCAACTTGAGCATAAATGTTGGCAAGGATATAATAAAAAGGGAACTCTCTGTATTATTGTAGAATTACCAATTGTCACTTTTTTTCTGGAATCATGCTGAAAATATGATTTAAGAGCCTTAAAAGTATTCATATCCTTTGAATTCAAAGAGTCTATCCTGAAGTTTTAGATCATAGTTTTATATACCAAGTTGTTCCTGCAGCAAATAATAGAAATCAAACAATTTAAGGAATAAGCTGAGTACATCATTATATGGTCACAAGATGAAATAATATGCAATCATAAATTTCAGATGAAAAAGTTCCTATAATATGCAATATGTCAATTAAAATATCATACTGGTACAGATATGTATGGAAATTTAGTATGTGGTAAGTACAACATTTTATGATAAAGAAAGACTGCTATAGAAATTGTGTTGATAGGATAATCTATATATTTGGAAGCAATAAAGTTTTTTTCCAGATGTGTGGCTCTGTGGGCTAATGTGTCAGACTGCATTCATTTGAACTGCAAGGTTGTTGGTTCAAGCTCACTAGCTGCTCCCTGGCAACCCTATACTGGGTCGCTATGGGTCGGAATCGACTCGACAGCTTTTAGCAACAACACACATGCACACAAACATACATTCATATACATACCTAAATATTACTTAATTTGAAGAAAAATAGAAACTTTTTAATACTAGGATCTTATAATATTGGGAGTGGCAATAATGACCTTGTAAACAAGCAGTAATATCTAATTTTCATAAAGCAGTAAATCAGCGATTTGCGTATATAAAATTAAAAATATATGTTTGGGTTTTTTCAGGTCAATAGGATTCATGAATAACTTTACTTGAAAGACAATGTTTTCAAGATAAATAATAGACTAGAGTGCAATATTCCTAACATATAGAGTTTCTTCACATCAGTAAGAGGTTAAATGCCATGGAATCAGTTCTGACGCATACCCACCCTTTATAGGGTTTCCACCGACCTTGGAATTCTAACTCCAGTACTTATCATATGGAGCCTCTGTGTTCCCAGTTTGTCAGTAGGCACATGAAAAGGTAATACACAGAAAAAAATATAAGCAGCCCTGGTGTGGCACTGCAGGTTAATGTGCTGGACTGCAAGGTCTGTTTGAACTGCAAGGTCAGCTGTTCAAGCTCACCAGCTGTTCCTAGGAAATGCTGTACAGGGTCGCTATGAGTCAGAACTGATTCAACAGTACTCAACAACAAACAACAATAAACATATTAAAAAGCATAACTTTTTTTTAAATTACATATCTTGCTTTTTCCTATTACACTAGTAAAGCAAATAATTACACATACACATGGTTGGAGAAGGTGTGAATAACGTGTCTTTGTACATTGTCTGTGGAAATCTACATTGACACAGATTTTCTAAGGGCAATTTGTTAATTTCTATATAATTATGTTGAAATTTTAAATCTTCAATACACTTGATTGTAATTCTCTACATCTAAAAATATATTCTCATAAATATTCCTACAAATATACAAGGATATTTCTTCAAGGATGCTTATTATCATATTTTGAAAAGTAAAGCATCAATGAATCCAAATCTTTAAAAATAGGAGTATGATTAAATAATGTTATATTTTATATATGTATTAAATTTGCAGATAAATGAGAGGTGTACTATGTATGCTAACTACATATGAAAACAGATCTTATAATTTCAGTATTTCAACATGATCAAAGTCTACAAGGATAAGTCAAAAGTATGGCTGCTAGTCTTTATTCCATAAGTATGTCTCTGCCATCAGTGGAGAGCTGTAAACAAATTCTCTCAATAACACACTGATATATTTATCCAAAGAACAGAGAATAATTATGTGGGCATATTATGAAGAAGTTTTAAGAAAATTGAAAACTACATTAGTAAGAAAAAGGTCAGGGAAGTTGCACCAAGGAAATTTTTTTGTTTTCCCTGATATTATCCCTGATAATTACTGAGTGTAGCAAGTTCTTATGAGAATTTTATTGGGAAACCTTACCCCATCCACCCTAAATTCCTGCACTTGGCCCTTCAGACTTGTTTTTGTTTCTGAAACTCAGAGAACATTTTTTAAAACATGATATGAGTCCCTGAAGTATACGAAAACTGCTATTTTGGTATAGTATAAATAGAAAAGGTCAAATTCTTTAGGGAAGGTTTGTTGTTGTTAAGTGCCGTCGAGTCGGTTCCGACCCATAGCAACCCTGTATAGGGTTTCCAAGGAGGAGCTTGTGATCTCAAACTGCCAACCTTGCGGTTCAAAGCAACTTTGCAGTCCAGTGCATTAACCCACAGCGCCATATCAGGACTCCAAGGAAGGTTTAGATAGGTGGAAGCAGTGCCTTCATAAGTGTATAGACCTAAATGGAGGAAAGGTAGATACACTTAACTTCATACTTTCATATTTTTGTTTAATAAAGCTTTCCATGATTTTGTAGCAATACGTTTTTTACTCCCAATCACACATCTCTAATAATAGTGCAGTGTGGCAAATATTCCTGGTTGGCAGGTGACTTTCCTCCCCTTTTTGATTAGGATCTCACTTTTTCTCTTTTGTGAATCTGTCGTCCAGTGGGATCTCAAAGTCCTTGTATTCAACCAATAGAAAGGGGAAGCACATGAAGATACATCTATAAGAAATGTACATAGGTTAGGCCAGGGGGTACAGTGCATCACTTACACTAATATTCCATTGGCTCAGTCCCATGTCCACACCTACAAGGGAGGCTGGAAACTCTAGTCTGTGAGTGCAGGAAGATGATGAAACACATTGGCGAGCAGTGAGCAATCTGGTATAAAATGTGACTTCCTTTCAGGTCTGGCTATTCTATGAAAAAGGGAAAAATTAAAAAAAAAAAAAAAAAAAGTCTCACCTTTCCCCAGTCTCCTGGAAATATTGCTGTACTTCTGTGCTCTGGGCTACTTTGCCCTACAGGGGAATCAATTGTTTCTTTGGGTTTCAGAAAGTTTCCGGAAGCACACTGCCAAAGGCATTAGATTGCATAAGCCTAAGATTTTTTTGTAGAATCTCATGGGGGCATGTAGACAAATCCCCAAGTGAGATCTGACATTAAACTAATCCAGGTGGGTGGTGGCCAAATCAAATTCAAGATAAATACAAATATAGAGAAGCAGTAATGTTTCTCAAATTTTGTTAAATATGTCATTCTTAATATAAAAATGTCATGAGGAATTAAAAGATAGCTTATCTCCGCTTGGACTAAAAATTTCAAAGAATCAGCCTGACAAAAACCAGGCAGCAACCAGTGAGTGCATGGATGAACTCTAAAGACTGACAAACAAAATAGGAGTGAAGTGAGCAGCAAATAAGAGAAGAAAAGAGACAGAATTTTTCTTCAAAAAAGATGAATATTTGTTATCTCCCCTCCACAGATGTCATCTTTAAGAAAAATATTTTTTGGGCTCTTTTACTTTCTTTTTATTTTTTTTCCCTCCCAACCATTCAAGGATGGTAGTAGAATTTTCAACACAACTTAAATATACTTTTTTTTTTTTTTCAAGATGCATTTATATTTATTGGTGACTGAAATACAAAAATTGGAGACAAAGAAGAATGATCAGTAGTTGAAGATTATAACCTTAGTGACAGAAATGACACTAGAGATAGCATGATAACATTTTGTAAGACCAATGACTTATTCATTGCAAATACTTTTTTCAATAAAATAAACAATGACTAGGCACATGGAACTTACAGAAATATGGAAATCATCTACATTTATGGAGACAGATGATGGAGATGCTCAAAATTATTAGTCAGAACAAGGCAAGGGGCCAACTGTGGAACCATCAATTGTTCATATGTAGCTTCAAACTGAAGCAGAAGAAAATTAAAACAAGTCTACAATTGCCAAAGTCCAACCTCAAGTATATCCTATCTGAATTTAGAGACCATCTCGAGAATAAACCTAATGCACTGAACACTAATGTTCAAAGATCAGATAAGTTATGGGATGCCAGCAAAGACACCATACCTGAAGAAACCAAATGGTCATTAAATACAGGAAACAAAATGACATATGGCATTGGGCAAAAGTGCTGGGGTGGGTTTGGGTAATGTACTTTGAACATGTCATCAGAAGGGACCAGTCCCTGGAGAAGGACATCATGCTTGGTAAAGTAGAGGGTCAGTGAAACAGAGGAAGACCCTCAATGAGATGGTTTTACACAGTGGTTGCAAAAATGGGCTCAAACAAAGCAACAATTGTGAGGGTGGTGGGGCACCAAGCACTGTTTTATTCTGTTGCACAGTTGGTCATAGCTGTATGTACTAATTTCTGGATTCTCAATTCTATTCTGTTGGCCTATATGTCTGTATTTATTCTAGCAATACACTGTTTTGATTATTCTTTGAAGTATTATTTTTAAATGTTTAAAAACTGAGTCTTTAAATAGCTGTGAGTTAAAACCAATTACATGGCACTTAGAAACAATAATTTTACTCTTTTATATGCTATGTTGTTGTTGCTGTTAAGTGCCTATCAAGTTGGACCCTGTATAGCGTTTCTGAGGAGCTGCTGGTGGGTTTAAACTGCCAACCTTGTGGTTCACAGTCCAGTGCTGATCCTACAATACCATACCAGGATAGTAAATGGAATTATTTTTTAATTTCCTTTTCAGGTCGTTCATTGCTGGCCTAGAAATACAACTGATTTGGGGTTCACCTTGTAACCTGATTCTTTGTTGATTCACGTATCAGCTCTAGAAGTTTTACTTCTTCCTTTCCTATATGGAAGCCTTCTTTCATTCTTACTTAGCTGCGCTGGCTAGAACTTGCAGCATAATGCTGACTCTACTGTTGTTGTTGTCAGGTGCTGTTGAGTGGCTCTGACTCATCATGACCCTATGCACAATAGAATAAAACAATGCCTCGCTCTGTGCCATCCTCACAATTTTTATGTTTGAACACGCTCTTGCTGCCATTGTGTCGATCCATATTGTTAGGAGTCTTCCTCTTTTTCACTGACCTTCCACTTTACCAAGCACAATGTCCTTCTCCAGGGACAGGTCCCTTCTAACAACATGTTCAAAATATGAGAGAAGAAGTCTCTCCAGCCTGGGTTCTATGGAGCACTCTGACTGTACTTCTTCCAACATGGAATTATTTGTTTATTCTTCTGGCAGTCCATGATACTTTCAGTACTCTTCACCAACACCATAATTCAAATGCATTGAATCTTCTATGGTCTTCCTTATTCTTTGTCCAACTTTTGCATGTATATGAGGCACCTTAGTCCTCAAAGACATCTTCGTTCTTTCACATTTTAAAGCTATCTTTTGCAGCAGATTCGCCTAATGCAGTAC
>NW_006408576.1:10325116-10345485 GCF_000296735.1 Chrysochloris asiatica
GGCTGTCCGCTCGCTATAAGGTCGAATCAGTCAGGCTGGGATCCATACTGGAGAGCTTTTGACCTGTAACACAGACTAGAACTCCTGCCCCCTTGTTAAATATACTTTTATATGTATGTTTAGTTTGGTTTTTTAGAACTCAGCAAAAAAATAAAATGATTTATTGTTCGACAACATTGTTTCACGCACACATCAAACAGCTAAAAAAAATAGCAACTTTATAGGCCAAATAAAAAAGAAAAAGATATTTTCATCAATGATCTTTTCAACCATTTCATAGAAACCAACTACTTACAGCGCATTGCTTTATTTTTTTTTAACTCTCCCCCCCCCCGCCCCGCCCTTCTCTCCTTTGAGATTATAATGAACATGGTCATACCACAAGTAAAATCAGAAATAGGAGAAGGCTTTGAAGGTTGGTTTGATCATCTGAGGAGATCATTAAAAATGCCTGACCCCTAGCAAGATATACAAAAAGAGAAAATGTAAATTAAAGACACAAAATATACATATTTTTTTCCTTTGAAAGCACGTTTTAAAAAAACATCAGGGTCTTGGAAGTTGGGGTTATTTGTTTTCTCCTGTTGCAAATTCACCTTACGGTTTGGGTTAGTAGTGCAGAACGCCTGTGATCTGCAGGTGGCGCTGTCGAAGGTGGGCAGGAGGAGCTCTCCTCTGGAACGTGATCACGTTTAGATTCTGGAAGTACAGGGTGAATCATTTACGGTGGTCTTTTTATTATCATTTTTTTTTTTTTTTAAGTTTAACTTTTTTCTGTTTTGCTGTCTTGTTATCCTCATTGGCATTCCGATCCTTGGTGTCAGCGTGTCGTCGTCATCTTCAGTTGCCTATTTGCCTGTAGCTGCCTCAGCCTCATCTTCATCTCCATTACCTTCCTCGCTAACACTTTCTTCCACCTCCTCTACTTCCTCCGGCCTTCCTCTTCTTCTCATTCTCCAGCTCCCTCGTTAGAATTAGGGCTAGCGGGTGCATCTCCTCCGGGTGACGCTTCCTCCACAAGGAGCTCCTTCTCCTTGAGTCTTTGATAGAGATCTCTGATCTGGCAGGGTGGGGCAAGCCGCTGATCCGCTGCAGCCGAAGACAAAGAAAGCCGAGCTAGGGACTCTGCTGGAGACCGCGGCGGCTCGGAGATGGCAGGAGCGAGGAGCCAGTCCTGGAAACAATACAAAATGGCTTTTCAGAGCAGCCAGTGGCTAATGTATCTATTCGAAGTCGCCTGGTGGCGCAGTGGTTAAGGGCTTAGTTGCTCGTAATGGAACGATCATTGGTTTGAACCCAGCGACCGCTCAACAATAGAAAAATGGGGCCTTCGGCTTTGAAAAAAAGCACAGCACTGAAAATCTTGCAAGGCAGTTCTGTTCTGTCCAATAGAGTCCCTCTGAGTCGGAATCAACTGGATAACAACAGGGTTTTATATGTATTTGCATTTATGTCTGTGCAACCAAAACAGAAACAGATTATTTTCTAAAGAGGAGACCAGTGGTCTACAGCCAAATACACTAAAGATTGTCAATCAGTGGGCACTTAAGAAATATGCAGATTTTGCATCCAGGGTTCTAGAGAGACATGGGGAATAATTAGAAAACATACATTCATGTAGGTTAGTAACTCAATATGTGGTGCTGTGGTTTAATGAGCCAGACTGCAAAGCCTTTTGAACTGCAAGGCTGGTGGTTCCAGCTCACCAACTGCTCCTCAGAAACCCCATACAGGGTCGCTATGGATAGGAACCGACTGGAAGGCACTTCACAACAACATCACGTGTTTAAAACAACAGTATCCTTATAGTTGGATACATTGAGACATATGGGATGTACATTTATCTTTAAATTGTTTATTTTTTTCTCTCCTGTCCCCAAACTGCTATTAAAATTATAATTCATTTTGCAATCTATGAAATCCTAGAACTGTGGAAATACCAAGTTAAGTGTACTCAAAGAAATAGACTGGAAAATAATATACAAAATATTCATCCTGGTTATCCGTGGGTGGTGCTATTGTGAGCAATTATATATTTCTTTATGCTCAGTTTTATACAATTTAATATAGCAAAGAAAGACTAATAAATATTAAAGTCTGGATGGTACCCAAAATAAGGGGTAGGGTCAAAAATTAAAGACTGCAGATTAAAAACAGCTGACAGTCACTAAATTTCAATCCACGTCATTGCTCATCCTCTGGCTAGACATTCACCCATGGGGATGACAAAAAGAGTGAAACTAATTGTGCCACCAAGGAGCACATCTTTAATGCCCTGCTCAAATTATACTCCTGCTCATCCTAGTGGCGCCTACGTTACTGAGTCTTTGATAGTAGCAAGGTAGTAAGAGCTATGAAAAGAAGAGTGTGACAAGTTAGCTGGAGAAATTATAACCTGTGAGGAAAGAATAAAAATTAATTATCCCATTGCAAGCTGGACACCAAGTGTTGCTAGTGTGTTGATTGCCACCAGGGCTTCATTTTCATTATTGCCAAATGTTAGAATTGACCCTATGGGTAGGATGTATTCACAGTTATATTTTGGCTGCTGTGTTTTGTTTTCTTTTAATTTTCTTACATTTCAACCTGAACATGTAGCTGAACAATTCATGGTCTGTTCCACAGTCTGCCACTGGCCTTGTTTTAACTGATAATATGGAGCTTCTCTAATATCTCTTCCCGTAGATGTAGCCCATTTGATTCCATCTGGTGAGATCCATGTGCACAGTCTCCTTTTATGTTGTTTAAAAATAGTATTTGCAATTAAAAAAGTCCTTGATCTTGTAAAATTCTAGCATCATTTCTAGCAACTACTTACCCTTCCTCTTTGCTTCCACCTTTACCATTCTAATAACTATTAATTATCAATGTGTCTTGATTGCATGTTTGATCAATTTCCAACAGAAGAAATTGGTAGAATTCTTAAATTATTTGTGGTTGGTGTGTAAATTTGAATAATAATGACATTAACTGTTTTTTTCTTGTAGGTGTATGGATATTATCACAGATAATATTGTACTTTAATATAGATCTTGAAGTATTCTTTTTGAAGATGTCAAATTGTCATTCCTGGCATAGTAAATCATATCATTGTCACGTTCAACATGGCTAATACCAGTCCATTTGAACTCATGAATGCATAGGACTATTGACGTGGTGCTGTTGGATAAGCACTGGATAGCAAACAACAAGATCAACAGTTCAAACCCAACAGCCACTCCTCAGAAACCCTATACAGGGTGAATTTGAGTCGGAATCAATTCCATAGCACTTAACAACAACAAAGCATAAGATATTGATCTTTATGCATTCCATTTAATTTTTTACTACTTTTAATTTTCCTAGATTCATGTTTTGTATATTCTACCTTCTTGTTAACTAATGGATGTTTACAGATGTTTCTCCTAAATTTGAATTGTGCTCCATCAGCAAATGAAGGACTCAATAATGTTGCTTCATTCACATCATTCCAATTAACTCCACTTTGAGGAGGTAACTTTCCCTGTCGTATTTTGAATATCTTCCAACCTGAGGGTCTTATCTTCTAGCACTATATTTGACACTGCTCTGCTTCTATTCATAAGGTATTCAGTGGCTAACCATTCAGAAGGAGTCTGCCTCTTTTTCTCAGTCTGTCTTAGTCTAGAAGTTCTGCTGAACACTATCCACCATGGATGACCCTGTTTTTTAAATGCCGTCGAGTCGGTTCCAACCCATAGCAACCTGTATAGAGTTTCCAAGGAGCTGCTGGTGAGCTTGAACCACCAACCTCACAGTTCAAACAGCTTTGCAGTCTGGTGCATTAACCCATAGCACCACACCAGATGACCTTGCTGATATATAAAATACTATAGCATGGCTTTCAGCATCATAGTAACACCGAAGCCACCTCAGTATGATGAACTGACAGATGAGTGGTGGATTAGAGAGGTAGCTTTGCAGTGTTTTCTCATTTGTGTTCAGATCATATAGTGGGCATACTTACACTTCTGCAAAGTTAATCTCAGCCAGATCAATATCGAGCCCACATTGTATACATGCATTTCTTTCTTCTTCCCTTCCTACTTTCCTCCTGTACTCTTACTTTTTCTTTGCCTTTTTTCTTTCTTTTCCAATCATTGCACAAGTTCCCACATGAAATTTCTGTTGATGTGAATGAAAATTTTGTCTGGGACCAAACAGCAAAACACACAATGTTCAATGAACAAATGTAACATAAAAATAACTTCAAATAGAAGATGATACAGGAATTGCCAACTTTGCAGTTGAAAATCAAGAGAAACAATGGGTTAGGCCTAGTTCAAAACAAAACTATAAACAAAACAAACAAACACTCTAACAAAACAAAAGAGTAGACATTTACCCTCAGAGAACAAACACATGGGAGAGAAAATAATTGCCTGAATCTCTGGTGGAGCAGATAATTGTGGATTGATTTATACCATCTTACCAGTGATAATTTATCTATGTAGGGAGGATGTTGTTGTTGTTAAGTGTCACCAAGTCCGTGCCTACTCCTGGTGACCCTGTATAGGGTTTCTGAGAATCAGCTGATGGGTTTGAACCACCATCCTTGCATTTCAAACCAACCTTGCAGTCTAGTGCATTATCAAGTAGCGCCCCATCAGGGCTCCATATAGGTAGGACTGTTGTTGTTAAGTGCCATCGAGTAGGTTCTGACCCATACAGATTTCTAGAGGGTTTCCAAGGAGCAACTGGTGAGCTTGAACCACCAACCTTGCAGTTCAAACTGACTTTGCAGTCTAGCGCATTCATCCACAGCACCACACCGGGACTCCTTAGGTAGGATGTTGTTGTAGTTGAGTACCGTTGAGTTGACTCCAACCCATAGCGACCCTGTATAGGGTTTCCAAGGAGCAGCTGGTGAGTTTGAATGGCCGACCTTGCAGTTCAAATGGCTTTGCAGTCTGGCCCATTAACCCACAGTACCACACCAGGACTCCAGGACCACACCAGGACATAGATAGGTTGGATAGGGGACCTCTTTTAAAAATAAATAAAAATTGCCTGCTGAGAAGTTTATATTTTCAAAAAGCCAGCAAACATTTTCAAGTTTTGAGTCTCAGTGGGGTTGAGATATAGGAATTATTTAGTTCTTATAATGTTCATTTCAATCTTTAAGTATAGCCTTTCTGTAAGCATAAAGTCCTTTTTGACAATGTTCCCTCTATAATAAAATATTGAAATAATACAGAAACCATTGAATTTTCTTTTTATTCATTATTGTTGTTGTTAAGTGCTGCCAAGTTGGTTCTGACTTATAGCAACTCTGTTTTGGATTTCCAAGGAACATCTGGTGGATTTGAACTGCTGACCTTGTGGTTCATAGTCCAGTGCTGATCCAACAGTGCTACACCAGGATTCTTTTTATTAGGCATCCATTTTATCTATAGTAGGAAACATAATTTAGTTATTCTCTAGATAAGAAGATGAATAGATGGCAGAAAAGACATAGAGAAAGGTAGTAGGTGATCAATTCAAAGAGATAAAGCAAGGACGTCTATGGTATAAGGAATGGATGGTAAGAGAAGATTCTGGAATACAGCTGTTTTTATCTGTCATTCAAGAAAAGGAAAGCACAGCAAAATCATTCCACAGAGAACAGATAGGGTAAGGAATAAATGCCAACATAGATTGGTTTTTAGCCACTCTCTGGAATACTGTGTCAAGAAGGATTTGAGGGTACAGGTGTCTGAGATGGAAATAGTTTCAAACATTACCATAGTTATGAGAAGAATTGTTGCCAAATGCTGTCAAGTCTATTCTGTATATGATTTCTAAGGAACAGTTAGGTGGTTTGAACCATCAACATTATGGTTAGCAGTTCAGATCTTATCCTAAGATTGCCGTCCTAAGATTTCAAGGGAAGAATGCTGATAGGTACTGTTGAGTCAGTTCTGACTCAAGGTATGTCTCAAAGTGTGGCTGGTGGGTTTGAACCACCAACTTTGTGGTTAGTAATCAAGTGCTTACCCTACTGTGCCACACCAGAACTCCATGCGAAGAATTGTTGTTGTTGTTAAGTGCTGTCGAGTCGGTTCCGGCCCATAGCAACCCTGTATAGGGTTTTCAAGGAGTGGCTGGTGAGCTAGAACTGCAGACCTTGAGGTTCAAACTGACTTTGCAGTCCAGCACATTAACTCATAGCAACACATGGGAAGAATGGTGGTGGTAGTTATATGCTGTGGAGTCGATTCTAACTCATAGCAACCCTTCATAGGGTTTCCAAGGCTGTAAATCTTTATGGAAGCAGAAAGCCTCATCTTTCTCCTGCAGAACAGCTGGTAGTTTTGAACTCTGACTGTGAGATTAGCAGCCTAACTCATAA
The DNA here is from genome assembly GCF_000296735.1 of Chrysochloris asiatica. NCBI lineage: Eukaryota > Metazoa > Chordata > Mammalia > Afrosoricida > Chrysochloridae > Chrysochloris > Chrysochloris asiatica. Next base: position 10,331,466 of record NW_006408576.1, read on the forward strand.
CCACTACACTACCAGGAAGAATTGTTGTTCTTGTTAGGTGCCATTGAGTCGATGCCAACTCATAGTGACCCTATGCACAGCAAAACGAAACACTGCCCAATCCTGGGCCAACCTCACTACTGTTGCAATGCTTGAGCCCATCGATGCTGTCACTTGGCCAATCCATCTCACTAGGGGTCTTCCTCTTTTTCTTTGCCTTTCCACCATACCAAACATGAAGAATGTTGTTGCTGTTGTTAAGTGCCGTCAAGTTGGTTCCGACACATAGCAACCCTGAATAGGGTTTCCGGGGCTCTAAATCTTTACGAGAGCAGAAAGCCTCATCTTTCTCCCACAGAGCAGTTGGTAGTTTCAAACTTCTGACCCTGCAGTTCACAGCCCAATTCGTAACCAGTATGCTACCAGAGCTCCTTACATGAAGAATAGTTAGGGCTAAATGTTTGTCAACCTTAATCTATAACCAAATTCCACGCAACAAAATCTGGGAGATGTGAAGACCAAAGGTCATAAATCCTTGATGCCTGCTCTATACAGTGGTAAGATACAGAATTGTTTTTTTCCCCCTGTGAGACATTTGAGATTCATTTGGAGAGGATTTTCACATTGGTATCTACTGCTTAATATGCTTGACAGGAAAATGTTGATTACCATAGTAGAGTTTCAATGAGAACTCCTAGAACAAATTTCTACTAGCAAATTTTTATTAAGTACAATATAGCTCCCTCAGTTTATGTACCAAGAATACAATAATATATATGATGTAGATTCTGTTCTTGAAGTGCCTTCTGTCCAGGGTCTGTAAGGAGAAAACAATCCAAAATACAATGACAAATGTATATGATAAAGGTAGAGACAAAAGACAATGAGAAGACAGGAACCAAGATGATTAGGAGGCACTAGGAATCCTGGTGTGGTGCTGCAGAATAGGCACTGAACTGCTAAGCTCAAGGTCAGCAATTCAAATTCACCATCCACTCCTCAGAAACACAATACAGGGTCTCAATGAGTTGGAACAGAATAGACGACTTTTAATAATAACAACAATATTGTAAACAGATTTGACAGTATCTGGCAATGATGTCATTTCCAGGGCAGTGATAACACAGGTTGTGAAGTGTTAAGTAGCATGATAGTGTGCATGACATGAAAAGAAGCATAGACGTCATTCTAGAGATAATCATAAATAGTAATAGATACTGAAGCAGAAATTTTCAAATGAATAAATTAGTGAATTGATCAATTTTGTCACAGCTCTGTAGCAAGGACACTAGAGTTCATGCTTACTTCTGGTGCCATATCCAGGTCTGACACTGATTAGCTACATGTGTTTCCTCATGCCAGCCCTCCAGATGTAGTCATTCCTTCATTCGTGAGCTCATGAAATTAAATAATAGCTGTGGAAAACACTGCAAACTATAAAGCAATCGACAGTATTGTCATCTTTTCTTGTCTAAATAACTTGACATCTAGTAACTCACTTAGTTGTTTGCTTTTTCATAGAAACCTTCAGGAATGCTGTTTTGTCTTCTCTAAGAGAGAATGGTAATGATGTGACATTTTGGTGTAAAACTAAAGGTATTGGGCAGAGTCCTTCCCAGGTACAGAGAACAGCATACATCTAGACAGAGACCATCAAATGCCCTGAGGCATATCTCTATAAGATTGGGAGCCCCAGAGTCTGGAACTAAGTGATCTAGGCAAACACTGGTAGGAAATGAGGCTGCAGAAGTAGTCAGGGAAAGTTTAAGTGCACTTCATACAGGATTTATAGAATCTTAAGGCTGTTTCAAAATGGAAGCTATTGTAATGTTTTGCTCACAAGGTGACACAATCTGACTTCTGTTTTACAATACTGATTCTAGTCCTTCTGTTGGAAATAGAGATCAAGGAGAGGATCAGGAAAGTCAATTAAGAGACTGCTTCAATGATTCAAATGAGATTAGATGGTGTCACCATCTAAATATCAAAAGTTTCATATCCATGCTCTTTCACTCTTTCTCTTATAAAATTTCTAGTTTCCATGAGTCTGGGGCTATTGCAATGCATCTTGCTTCTTACCACAACTGTTAAAACCATGTGGAAACCATATCTGACTTCCCCTGGCTTCACAAGGGGGAAAGGGAATCAAATTCAAAATCAGACATGGTTCCACCCTACAACCATTTTAGCCCTATTCTGACATTAACCATTCCTCCCACAGCACTCACATCTGGATTAGATAATCCATTGCAATGACTACACAGAACTCATAACAATAATCAAGATTATGGGGTTTGTTAGGGAAGTGAATATGGTGCAATTCAGGATCAAAACCAACTCAGAACACAGCAATCTTCCAGTTAGGAATAGCTCTTATCTGCCATACTGCAGGCTCACCTCACTCTAGTTTTCAACCTCTCAGACATGTGGTCTCTCAGCATGTTTCAAAGTTCTTCTAGCCAGTCTGTGAATGCCCAAAGGGCTCGTTCTTCAAGCCCTATATGTAGGCACTTAGTTTTACTCAGACTATAGGCATAGAGCCAAAGCTGCTCTGTCTCTTCCAGCCACAACCTCTACTTTTGCCTCTGCTGCCACCTCTTGCCATTGTCTCTGCTGTTGCTTATTCTCTAGGTAGGGATCTCACATTTTACTCACACTCTTCCTTCTTCATGGTCCTGGGATCTTCTGTCTCTGCTTCTGAGATGGCTCCTTTGAAAGCTATATAGGGGTCAAAGCTAACCAATCCCAGCTTTAGAGTCCTGTGTATTTTATTTGCATGGTCCCATGCAATTACTTGGTGGGAAGTAAGAAGGCTTTGGATAGAAAAGCCATATCAAGTAATTTCAAGGCACCACAGAGTATAAAACCAGAGAAGCAAAAAAGTCATAAGATTCTGGTTGTATTTCAAAGGTAGAATAAAGGTAGGATTTACTGAGAGATTGGAAATAAAGACAGCAATCAAGGTACAATCTTAGACTTTTGATCAATTTCTGGAAGAATGAAATGATAACTTACTGATATGGCAAATATTGAGGGAGAACCAAGTTTATAGAGTGTTGTTGTTGTGGTTGTTAGGTGCTATAGAGTTGGTACCGACTCATAGCGACCCTATGCACAGCAGAACGAAACACTGCCCAATCCTGGGCCAACGTCACTACCATTGCCACACTTGTTGGGAGGGGAAAAATATGAATTTGGTTTTAAATATGACTCTTGGTATGGCGCTATAGGAGCAGCGCTATAGGAGCAGACTATGAACCACAAGATCGGCAGTTCAAACCCATCAGCTGCTCCTTAGTAACTCTATACAGGGTCACTATGAGTCTGAACCAACAAAAAGTCTAGACGCCTATTAGAGATCTAAAAAGAGTTGCAAAACATGCATTACAGAATTTGGAGGTCAAGATAGAAAATTTGGCTGGAGAAAGATTTGTGAGTTAGCTTATGGAAAGAATTTAAAACTATGAAAGCAGTAGAGTAAGTATAAAACATTGTTACTGTTGTTAAGTACCTTTGAGTCCGTTCTGACTCCTAATGACTCTGTATAGTGTTTCCAAGGAGCGGCTGGTGAGCTTGAACCTTGCCAACCTTGCAGTGCAAACCAACCTTATAGTCCAACCCATTAACCCATAGCACCACACCAGGACGCCAGTATAAAACTAAGATTCTGTAATTTTAACAGTTGTTATTGTTAAGTGCCATTGAGTCGGTTCCAACCCATAACAACCCTGTTTAGAGTTTCTGAGGTGCAGTTCAAACCAACCTTGCAGTTGAGTGGTTGAGTGTTCATCCTACAGAGCCTTATAACGGAAATGAGTGAGATGCAGATGAATCATCAAGGGAAACAGGGAAGGAGCCACTAGTGAAGAAGGACAATGAGGAGAGCATACTGTGTTTTAAGTCACCAGAAGGAAAGAGGAATCAACTGCATAAATACTTTTTTGAAAATGCATTAATTTACATAGTGAGAACTCCTTATGGTACTCATGAGGATTGCAGGCTTTGGTAAGAAAACATCTTGGTTAATTATGTATTACAATCAAAATCCTACTTAAAGTAAATTCAAGGATGAGTAGAATAAGTAGTGATAATTCAGACACTACTTTCAAGGAGTTTTTGATGTGAAAAGAAAAGAAAAATGGGTTGGAAACTGGAAAAGGTTTACAGTCGAGAAGTCTAAGACATTTCAAAAAACACTCTTAGTCCACTGGTAGAGGTGGAAGAAAAAACTAATAATTGCAATACAGTGTTGTCAAAAAATGATAACGGTGTACAGAGGGGATCATGGGTACATGAAGACACTGAGCAATATAGCCTGGACACTGAGCAATCTTTCAGGTTTCCTGAAAGAACTGACGTCTAAGAGATCAGTTTTAGGTATAAGGTGACTTTAGCTCAGGAACGAAAGGAGTATCAGAGTGCATTCCTGGCTATAACTTGAAGATGTAAAATAACAGAGGAAAGTAGTTCAGAACTGCTGGAAAAAAGGTGTGATTCAGGGAATGATCATAAAAGATAAAAAGGTAAAAGGAATCAAGGGTACAACTTAGAGGATACACATGAACTTTTTTGTTGTTAAGTGCCATTGAGTCGATTCCGACCCATAGCGACCCTGTATAGGGTTTCCAAGGAGCAGCTGGTGAGCTTAAACCACCAACCTTGCAGTTCAAGCAACTTTGCAGGCTGATGCATTAGCCCACAGCACCACACATGAACTTTAGGCATTACTTTTAACAGGGAGCAGAGTGATAGGGTAAGATCAGTGAACAATGACTGAGCAGATAGTGCTCATGCATTCATTTATTCTTTCAATTATTTGTTCAACAAAAACATATTGAAAGAAACGTGTTGCTAGACACTAGAAATTCATTGAACAAATAAACAGGACCCATTCTCAGCTAATCACTTTAGTAGAAAAAGTTTGCTTTTGGGGTTTCTTGAGGACTCCCACCCCACATTTTTTTTTTTTTTTTTTTTTGCTATGTCCCGGTCTGATGCTGCAGGCTAATGCATTGGACTGCAAAGTCTATAAGAGCCACAAGGTTGGCTCACCAGTCGCTCCTCGGAAACCCTATATAGGTTCACTATGAGTAGAGTCAACTCAAAGGCAATTAGGAACAACAACAACATGCACTATCCAAAGCTCCATCTATATATACCTGGCCTCTCCCTGTACTCAGAATTGTCCCCTCTTTTGATCACTACTGTTTTATCTGTAAAACTCTCTGGTCAATAAAATAATGTCTCATCTTTTCAAACTATAAGAGAGTAAATAAAAAAGTATTGCTAAAAATCATAGAAACCTTTATTAAACAAAAATAATAAAATGTGAAGCTTTTGTTTCTGGATCTAGGTCCTCCATCTAGGTCTGTATTCTTCTGAAGGCACTGTTTCCAACTCTCCAACCCTTTCCACAAAGAATTCTGGGCTCTTTGATTTCCATTACATCAAAATGGCTGCTTTGTCATCCTCAAGGCATGCTAACCATGTTCCTTTTAAAAGTTCTCTTTACTAAGGGAACAAACAGAAATTTGGAAGGACAAGATAAGGGATTTAGGATGGAGGGTGGCTGGGATAAGATTTCCCAGAGAAATTCTTATAGAATAGCTCTTGCTACTCTCAAAGAATGAGCAGGTAAATTGTTGTGCTGGAAAGGAATAGAAAAACACCAAACAAAACAGAAACCCAACTCCTTGGCACAAATTTTATGGCTTTTATCTTTACAATTATAGTTTTTTAATATTCTTAAAACTTCTTCCTAGTAAACATCCATCATCATCTTGTGTCTTTCAATAAAATCTGCCAAGATAACCCTTTTGAGATCCAAATATAGCAGTTTCCATAAACTTCTGAGCTGACCTTTCTGCATTGAGTTCATTTGGGAGTCTTCCCAAGCTTCCTTAAAATAATTGATCCATCTAAAAATTGGTGCTTTATGTGGAACAAGATTTCCATAAACTTGTTACAAAGATTCAATGATTTTGGAAGATGTTCAGTTGACTTTTTATTAAAAATTTAATATTAGTTCTGAACTCAAAAAGTGTTTCATTCCACGGCACAGAAGTCGACTTCTTTTGAAGGCTCCCTAATAAGAGACAGAGACTACTGAGAGCTCTTGAATGCTGTCATCCACTGTTCCCAGAGACATGTTTAAATACATTTTGTTTGAAATAAACCTGTGCATGTATGCAATGGAACCCTGATAGCAGTACTTTTCGTAATTTCTCTTATTTTCTGATTCCCAGATACAAAGAGTTTGTATCTGTTCTAATGGAAAATGGGTTTGCTAACTATTCCCTGTAATGCAACTGCAATTTAACAGGAAAAAGAGGCTCTCAAAATACATAACTCAGGCCCTCTAAGAAGTCCCCAAAATACTCCATGCAGTTAGTTACTTACAAAGAGGTCTAACATATTATGAGAAAACCACAGCTTGGGTGATTTTAGCATCAGTAATCTAATTTGCCTAAGGAGCTCTGGTAGCGTAGTGGTTACCAATTAGGCTGTGAACCGCAAGGTCAGCAGTTTGAAACTACCAGCTGTTCAGTGGGAGAAAGATGAGGCTTTCTACTCCTGTAAAGATTTATGGCCTCGGAAACCCTGTACAGGGTTACTATGAGTTTGAACCAACTCCATGGCATATAACAACAACAATCTAATTTGCTTATGTATTTTTTTAATGTGACTTTTAAGAAGCATTTAAAACATTTTTCCTCTCTATATAAAATTTTCATTGTCTATTTGTCTTAAGTTTTTAATCTTAAAATATATCCTTCAAAATAAAAGTATTATCATGAGAACATACGAATACTCTGTGCATGTATGGAATGGAACTATAAAGTAAAATAATAAAACGTTATTTTTTAGGTTTCTGTTAATTTAGTTGTGAAAATGAGAACTACGTACCAGAAAAGTAAACCATCAATCAAAGTAGTCCATTATCAATGGCAAAGAATCATCAACTAAAAAAGAAAGACGATTTTTGAGAAGGCAATGATTACAAAGAACAGACCAGCAGGTTGGATCTGTAAGTTTAGAAAGGATTTAGAAAGATATAAAATAAAAATGTACTTACTACTTCTATTTGAAAAAGGGAATATGGAACAGAGGGGTTCTTGCTGGATAATCCTTGCAAACAGTGACAGAAAATTGAATGACTAATCTTCTAGGAATGAACATACCATGAACTTCCAGAAGAAAGAACAAATCTGTCTTGGAAGAATTACAACTAGAATGCTCCTTTGAAGCAAGGATTGCAAGACCACATCTCAAGTACTTTAGACATGTTATCAGGAGGAACCAGTCACTGGGAAGGACACCATAAACTACAGCATCAATGGAAAAGAGAAAGCCATTCAGTGAAGTAGATGGACACAGTGGCTACACAATGGGCTCATACATAGCAGCACTTGTGAGGATGGCACAGGACTGGGCAGTGTTTCATTCTGTTGTACATGTTGTTGCTGTTAGGTGCCATCAATTTGGTTCTGACTCAGAGAGATCCTGAGTAAGATTTTCAAGGAGTGCTTGGTGAATCTGAACTCCTGACCTTGCAGTTAACATTCCAGTGCTCGTCCTATAGTGCCATACCTGGACTCCTCTGTTGTACAAAGATTTGCAATGAGTCAGAACTGACTAAATGTCACCTAACAACAATTACAACAACAAGGACTTCGGTGGAACAAGAAAGATAGGACTGAGCAGCATTCATGAAGTGAACTCTGTAAATATATATATAGATCATTCAAAAAAGTCAATAGGGATCTGATGTCTTTCCTTTATTTGACACCACGTTAACTAGATAAGATCTTTGTGTGAATAGGATACAAAATAAGGCCAATTTAAAAAGCACACACACACCATGCCACATCATGACACTGCTTACTATTGCTGCAGTCTCTAAAGAATAGAACCCGTTTTCATTACCCTTTTTCATTAAATCAAACAATAATTTTAAAAGAAGTTTTTGGTTAGAACTTAGTTGCAAGCTAGGACTTTAATGATATAACATCTCATATTTTGTTATATTGCACTTGGCATAAGGAAGGCTGTTGCATTTTTTATTATTTGCTGCATATTTGCAGTATGCTTTTTATGAAATAAATTTCTTGAAATTTCCTGATCTGTGTATCTTTGTTGTATCAAGTCTTAATATTTGCAAAAGAACATATTATTTGCTATACTTGCTATAAAATACAAAACTAGAGAATGAAAGAGAAAAACTGGCTTGCTTCTACTGTCAATAGCAAAACTAGCGACATTGTATTCATTCTTAGTGGTTAAATGTTGACTTAGCACTGAAAGTTAAATCCTTTATTTGAAAAAGTTGACCATGTCCATACTTTAAAAAGAACTTCCATTAGTTATATTTTTAAGAACTCAGACAAATTCAATATAAAAAGAATATCTAGACAAGTAATACTTTTTTTTAATACCCGTTCTCACTCTTGGTGACCCATGTGTGTTAGAATAGAACTGTGCTCCACAAAGTTTTCAATGACTGATATGGGGTGATCTAGATTCCCTCTCTTTTCTTCTACCCCGCCCCCCCCCACACACAACCATTTTGTTAGCAATAGAAAATTTTTACTGTTTGTACCACCCAAGAATTTCAATATTTTGATTAATTCCTCACCATTCAGTATTTTGCTCTGTGATGGTGGTGGTGGGCATGAATGCAAGGGCTTTTTTAGCTTAATGAAACTCACTCTCCTCCATATTTATTTTCTGGTAAAAACTTTTCTGGAATTGTAAACGAAATACATAATTTCTATTATTCTGCCTTTCACACAATCAGTTCTTGTATCCTTGAAAGTATTCAGAAATGAGAAAGATATCCTTCCATATTTTTCAGTTATGTTTTTAGTTATTCTTTCACTCAGCTTTCCCAAATCCTTGAGCATTACCTGGTAACATTAGTTCTGCCTCTTGTTACATGGAGTTGCAGGTGATCCTACTATATCAGGAAGACAAGAAATATTATCTTTTAAAATAGCTGTTGTTGAATTCCTTACAAGACAGGAACTACAATATTTTGCAAAATAAAGTAACACATTTTGCTAACTATTTTTCTTCCAGTTTAAGAAATTCATGTTGGGAGTCCAGAAGGAATTTTTGAAAAATGAGAGAACGAAATGTCTGGTAGAAGAGGGATCCAGAACTGATGGAGGTTTATTCCAAAAACACACAAGATCTAGGACAGGATAGGAAATGGATGATGAATTTTAGCATCAGGGATAGTTAGTTGTTGTCGTTAAGTGCCGTTGAGTGGATTCCGACCCATAGTGACCCTGTATAGGATTTCCAAGGAGCAGATGGTGAGCTGGAACTGCCGACCTTGCAGTTCAAACGGCTTTGCAATCTGGTGCATTAACCCACAGCGCCACACCAGGACTCCTTAGTGGAAGAAGATAATTTACCATCTGGGTTTGATGTGATACAAAAGTGAAATTATTTTCTTTTTCTCCAGCTGCTTCCTTCAAATATCGCATTTTTCCTACCCCTTGAGACTATCTTAGGGTATACCGTATCTTTCGAGTCACTATCATTTCATTTTATTAACTAAGGCTCACTTTCAGTTATCAAATCGTTCTCTATATGCTTTCTAACTACTCTCGCTGAAGTAGCAGCACAAGGTGGATCCATGAATTTTCACACTACACTAGGTACCCAGTCAAAGTTCTTATCTTACTTTAGGTACTCTCAATTACTCTAAGCATTTCTATTAGAGACATCTATCTCATTGATAGTAATATATCACACAGGACTTTGCCCCTAACTCAGATGTTTCTACTTTATGGATTTTTTTTTCTGAATTTTCAGTCCTAGGCTTATTGGACGTGATAGAGTCTAAGGTTCAGTCACTTCTTTCAAAACATAACTGGTTTACTAGTTCCTTGGCATTATTTTAGAACCGGGGATAATTAATGTCTGCTTTCTTGAGCACCGGAGCTTATAGCCATAATTCCAAAATAATGGGAAAATTCTATTTCACTAACATCTGTTTTAAAATATGGAGCCTTGGTAGTGAAGTGAGTTATACATTGGACTGCTAACTGCAATGTCAGCAGTTTGAATCTACCAGCCGCTCAAAGGAGAAAAATGAGATTTTCTGCCTCTGTAAAGATTTACAGCCTGGGAAACCCTATAACAAGGTCTCTATGAGTTGGAACTGACTCAATGGCACACAGCAGCTGCCGCAGCATTCTGTTGTATCTTAAACCTCAATTCTTCAGAAAAGTCCAGCATACATAATAATCATGTGTAAGTGCTGTTGAGGGGAAGAAAGGAAAGACACGATTTACAACAATGGGACCAGAGAACTGAAGTCAAGTTGAGAGGACATATAGTTACAAGGTAGCCAACCCCTATTTCCCATTTCCTCAAACATATTAGAGGAAAATGTTAGTGGCAGCGATATAGGAGTAAGCCAGAAGATGGTAATGCAGGAAAGCGACTATCTGGGAAGCAGGTTTGTGGGTAATACTCATACACTAAAAGGGGCTCTGGTAGCGTAGTGGTTACGAACCTGACTGCGAACCGCAAGGTCAGCTGTTCGAAATTACCAGCTGCTCCGCGGGAGAAAGATGAGGCTTTCTGCTCCCGTAAAGATTTACAGCCTCGGAAACCCTGTTCAGGGTTGCTAGGGGTCAGAACCAACTCAACGGTACTTAACAACAACAACAACAATTATCTATAAGCAGAAGTTAATAAAAGAAATCTCAATAGGTAGAAGATCTAAATTCTGTACTTTTCCAATGAAGTTGTTTAAAAGGCAACACCTTTGGCTCTTTTATTGTACTTACTTACTCTGGATCAATTCAGCAAAAATTTACTGACTTTGACTAAGTACTGGATTCGTTTTAGAATTAGGAATAGGAACTATCAATGAGGCATCATTCTTCCTGTCCTCAAGACCCATGTGGTCTAACAGGAGAAATGAATACTCTTAGTGTGGCATTATAGGATAAGCACTGGACACAAGGTCGGTGTGAACCATAAAATCACCGGTTCAAACTTACCAGCTGCTCCTCAGAAACCCTATACAGGGTTGCTATGAGTCAGAACCAACTTGATGGCACTTAATAAGAACAACAATAAATGCTAAACTAACTAAATAATTGAAAAACTGTGGAAATGAAAAAGATGGAACAATAATTCTACTTGTTGGGTCAACTGGGAGGCAATAAATAAGGCAAAGAAGCTTAAGAAAATAGCATTTAAGATGGTTCATGTTGGATTAATAGAACTTTGAGGGAGAAATAAACTCACCAGTGTCAGCAAAGAGAAAATTTTTAGAAATGACCATGACACATTCAAAAACTCGTGAGTAGGACAGAGAGTTTAAATAATATAGCAGGAGATAGGAGGGTAAGGAGTAGTTGGTAGAGCACGAAACTGGAAAGATAGATTGGAATAAAATTGAGTACACTTTTTAATGCCAAACTAAAGAATTAGGATTTTATTTTACATAATGGGAAATATTACTTATATTGGATGCTAATTTGCTGACAAATTATTGAATTTGAGCTTTCAGTACTCCCAAATTTCTTCTTTTATAATTTTTGGTTTTAATATCTCATTAGAAAGTTTTTCTCCCTACCAGGACTTTATAAATGTTTGCATTTTTTATCCTTACCATTTTATTAATTCCAGTATTTAAATTTAATTATCAGTCTATCATTAATTTCTTTTAATGTATGCTTTCAGTTGATAATCTTACATTTTTGTTTCCAAATGGTTATTCATTTGACTCTTGGACGTTTACTTACGAGTAGCCAGTGATTTGAAATTATGCTTTCTTAATTAAATAAAATTAAATACCATGCATTATATTTTATTTCATGGCTCTATTATACTTCAATCTAACTTTTATCTTTTATAAATTTACCAGAGATCAATACTGATTTCCACGGTCATGTTGACTCCATATCGTATATTCTGCTTTGCAATTATAGTTCCTAGGATATGGTAAAACATTCCGTGAATCCTTCTTTTTCTACTTTCTAATTTGAGGATGATTTCCCTTAAGTTATATTCATTCCTATGTCCTATAGTAAATACCAGAAAATCTAGCAGTTCCCACCATCCACACGATCAATAAAATCTATACTCTAAAACATAGAAGCAAGTTTGTATTGGTCTCATGACACCAATTCTGTGATAAGAAACCAAACAATATTTATATAAAAGTAAATCCTCTCTAGTATTATACCTTGTGGGGCATTCTCCTGCTGTGGCATATTCTCTTGATGTGAAACTATGGGTTAATGTGCTGGACTGCAAGGTCAGCAGTTCAAGTTCATCAGCCACTCCTCAGAAACCCTATACAGGGTTGCTATGAGTTGGAGCCAGCTCAACAACAACAACAAATCTTACTTTGATATCAGTAACAACTTAGATCATCAAGACCTTTGTCATATAGTTTATTAGCCCATGATTATTCAACAATATGACATATTGGTTACATCTTACTGGTTCGTTGGTCTTTGTTCAAGCTATGTCGATCCAACTGGAGATAGAATCTTTCATCTCCCTGTTTCCCATCATACCTAAGATGATGCCCAACACTTAGGTAATTGTTTGAGGAGCAATGAGTTAACCTGAGAGGGAGTTCCATGAAGACCCACAGCCATAGATTTAGCCCTGTAGACCTAGAGGCAAAGTTAAATAAAAAGGCTACCTTGACAGTAATTCTTCTCAGGTGTTAAGGGCTTTGCAGGTTAAACATTTCAGTTCTTTCACTATATTTGGCCTCATAAAATCTGTGAGAGATAATATTTATCTTTCTGATAGATTTATTTGTGTAATAGATGATACTGCTGAGACTCAGAAATACGTGTATTAGCTCAAGGTTACACTGAAAGCACCAAAATCAGATTTTTAGGCTCAAAGCTCAGGTAAGAGAATAAATTAGCATGGTTCTTTGATCACTATGAACAGCACAGTTCTAAGATTGAAGGACTATTTATCCTGGACTTTACCCTGAAAATCTCTAAAAACTGATTTCAGAATGGAGCCCTGGTAATGTTGTGGATTACAGGGTGGGCTGCTAACTGCAAGGTCAGTATTTGAGATCTACCAGTCACTCCTGAGAGAAAGATGAGGTTTTCTGGTTCAGTAAAGTTTTACAGCCTTGTAAACCATCTACAGGGATACTACAGGAACCAACTCAGTGGCACACAGACACCATTTAAGTTACACTAATAACACCTGCAAAGCTATACAAATCATTTTACATGAATAATTTTGCATGATATAACCAGATATTGAGATAGCTGCCCATGACCTCTTTAAACTATTTAAGAGTAAATATGCCAATTTGCTCCTGACTCAAGCCATGGAATTTTCAATTCTCATTTGCAAGTGAAAGTTGGACATTGGATAAGGATGACTGTAGTAGAATTGATGCATGAGTTATATTAGAGGTATTGTAGACTGTCAGAAGAACAAACAAATCTGTGTTGAAAGAAGTACAGTCAGAACAGTCCTTAGAAGCCAGTATAGTGAGACTTTGTCTCTCATCCTTCAGACGTATTATCAGAAGGGACTAGTTCCTGGATAAGGCTATCCGTTAGGTAAAGTGGAGAGTCAGCGAAAAAGACAAAGATCACCAGTGAGATGGTTTGGCACAGTGACAACAGCAATTGGCTCAAATGTAACAATGACACAGGACCGGGCAGTGTTTCATTTTGTTTTGTTGTGCATAGAGTCACAATGAGTTTGAACAGACTCGATGGCAGCTAACAACAACAGGATAAAGGACTTATAAAAACTTTTTAATGTAAAAATTCCACCTGAAAGTAGAATTTTTTCAAAAATGCAACATATAAAACAAATCACTTGACCACCTAAAAGCATACATATATTGTTGTTGTTGGTAAGCACCGTTGAATCAGACCCCTGTATAGGAGGGTTTCCAAGGAGTGACTGGTGAGCATGAACACTAACCTTGAAGTGCAAACCTACTTTGCAGTCCAGCACATTAACCCATGGAGCCACATCAAAACTCCAAGCATATATGCAAGCATATATAAATATA
>NW_006408576.1:10345735-10362084 GCF_000296735.1 Chrysochloris asiatica
TATATATATATATATATTTGTTGTTGTTAAGTGCCGTTGAGTCAATTTTGACCCATAGTGACCCTGTATAGGGTTTCCAAGGGGCAGCTGGTATATATGTTGTTAAGTACCATGGAGTCGATTCCGACTCATAATGACCCTGTATAGGGTTTCCTAGGCTGCAAATCTTTATGAGAGCAGAAAGCCTCATCTTTCTCACATAGAACAGCTGGTAGCTTTGAACTGCCGACCTTGAGGTTAGCAGCCCTATTCGTAACCATGTGCTACCAGAGCTCCTTTGCTGGTATATATATAAACATGTATAAATATATATATAAAGTGATCAGATTAGATCAGAATAATTGATCACAAGTAGCCCTGCCCAATTGAAATACAATATGAGTCATGCATACAATTTTAAGATTCTAGTAACCACATTAGACTACTTCATTTTTCATTAGCCACATTTCAAGTGTTCATTAGTCATGTGTAGATAGTGACTATCATAGTGTGCAGTACAGGTGAAGTATCCAAAAAAATTATTCCTACATTTCAAAATGCTTTATTTGGGGTTATTCTTTATTTGGTTTAGAGCAGTTGAAGATGAAGACTGATTACTTTTGTAGGAGAGAGGAGGATATATTATATAGACCTTGTTCTTCTCCACAGTCAATTCAGTCTTTAACAAAAGACCATTCCATTTCAGACCCTGGCAAAACATGCTTCTTTTTTGCTTTTTATTCAGGTGTCTCCTATATCTAATAAACCTGAAAACCAGAGAAAAATCCCACAACTGGACTTGAATTCATTATCTTCCACTAACACATTTGACAAGCTGTTAAAGTCTGCCTGCACCAGATCTTGTTATGAATTCACACCTTCCGCTGGTCAGAAAGCCCTTACATTAACCTACACTACAGAGAAGGATATGTGTTACTGCTGTAACACACATACATTTCTTTATGCCAACTGACAGAGAGGAGAAGGCCATTCAAAGTAAAATGTTTGATGAAGAGACAACGTTTGAGTGGAGAGAATTTAAGAGTGTTGAAGGTTAAGGAGCATATTTCAGCACAGAGAATAGGGAATTAGATGTGCAAGTCTTGTAATTATCAATGAAAATTAAGTGGTAAAAGATCAAAGATTTTGCTCGTGTAGATTCTACACTACTACATTCCTGAACTGTTCACCTGAAAGACAAGCTGCATGTGTTTCCTTCTGGAAGTCAGCTCAACTTTGTGCAGCTTTTCATCTTAAAATACAAAGACACACAGAATCCAAGTTTTTTCTGTGAATGCTGTTAAATTTGGTTAAACTTTAAAAGTTCCTTGAGATGGAAGGGAAACTGATTCTGTGACTTAATTTGTTAATGGAAATATCTGAAAAGAGGAATGGAAAACATAATATATGCAAAGTCTGATTGTACAATTAAGCTATTATGTGCAGTATCAGGCAGAATGTTTGGCCCATCAGTATAGAAAGGTTTCGAGTACTGTATAAATAGCTGGAAATTATCTCATCATAGTGCTTCTTTTTAAGACTTTAAATAATTTATTATCTACTGGTAGGCCTGACAGAGGGAATGATGGTTTAAAGAAAAGCAATGCCAGCATTTAGTTGGTTTGTTTTTGTAGACATTGAGGTTACAGCATTTTTAACACCAGGGATTTCACTTAAGTAGGAAAACATGATGAATTTTCACATGAGATTTTCAAGGTTGGAAGCAAATGTTTATAATGCATGAGAATCCTCCCAAATCACAAATTGTAGACTAGATGAGAGATTCCTACAGGAACATAGGGATTGATTGTATGGTAATAACTTCCTATTAACTTAAATAACATTGAGCATCTTATATGATAATTTGAGTACACAAATGCATTTCTTAGTATATTCTGTATAATCTACTCTTAAATTAACTTAGTTCTACAAATGGAAAATCAAAATAAGATGAAATTTCACCTGATGAACAACTTCTCAACTATGACAAAAATGTATGCCACAGAATCATGTTAATTTCTTCCCAAAATCTGAAACTTCTATTTCAGAAAGAATTCATAGATATGTTCCTACTGATTAGTGTTTTGAGGGGGACATTTTGTACCAAACACATCCTTTCCATTGCTCTCATGCTTACCCATGTCATGTTGGTAAATGAAAGTCAGATTTAGTGAAATAAAATGCAATTAAATAAATCTGTATAAGGATACAAAATATATTTGAATCCATTCCCCATAGTTGATGTCACTGAATTTTAGAATTTCATAAGATAAGACCTTATACATAATCTTAAATTATTTTCCTCTTATATGTCAAATGAGAAATCTGATGCTCCCAAAGAAATGATTCCTCCAAGGTTATACAGTTTTAGAGACTAGTGAGGTTAAGATTATAACCCGTTCTACTGACCTTCAAGTTATTGCTCTTTTTTGTTCAACAGTAGAGAGTACAAGTAGACCAGTGAAGTTTTAATCCTGAATTAATAGAGAGGATTTTTTTCATTCAAAATAGCAAAATTGGTGGGCTTTTGCTCTGACTTGAACTGAGCCAATTTTCTCCAGATATTTGAATTCAGTCTTGGCAGTGCATACAAATTATGCAGAGTGCTTGTTGAAAATACAGATCCGTAAGCTTTATCTTCTGGAATTCTGGTGTGGCATTGTAGGATAAGAACTTGACTGCTAACTAAAAGGTTGGTGGTTAAAACTCACCAGCTATCCCTCAGAAACACTCTACAGGTTTGCTATTGTTGGAACCAACTCAATAGTACTTGATAACAACAACAAGCTTTACCTTTAGAGAGTATTAATTAATTGATTGAAAGTAGGATAGGATATCTGTCTTTGTATTAAACATCTGTTGTTATTTTGATGTACCCAATATACAGAGGAAGTTTTGGGAATCACTGGTCAAGATAGATTACTTTCCAATCTTTGATATCTTTGGTACACCTCTGAAACAGCAGGATGAGGACCACCTTTTCATTCAACTGCTACCACTGGAAAAGCATATCAAGAGAAGTGAGAAAATGCTTAGTACCAAATATGATGGCATCTTCACAAAACACTGTAATAGAAATAATGTGATTGGCTTTATGTCTATACCTTATTTTTAGGTATCCACTTCTTATTCATTGAATTCCATGGCAGAAGGTTTAAGGTGTCATTTATGATGGTAATATGATTAATCAATTACCACGCCTTTGGCCACCAGTAACTATTTTTACTCAATGCTACCCTGTACTCAAACTGGCTTTATAAAAATGGAAATATTTTAACTCATATTAGGTTACATCCAGGGTTCAGAAATTAGCTGATTCAGTGCCTTCTTAACATTACCAGAAACATATAATGTCCAGAGGTTCATTCTCACCAAGCTTAATCTAGCTACTACCATAACTCAATGTTCAGCAACAAGAATGACCCTGTTGCTGATACCAGAAAGCAGCAGGGTAGCTAGTTGATTGTATGCAATCTTGCTTCAGACTAACAGAAGCCATTTTACAAGAGAATGGGGTCCTGATGTGAAGCTGTAGGATAAACACAGGACTGTTAACAGAAATGTTGGCAGCTCAAACCCTTTAGTTCCTCCTTGGAAACACTATACAGGATAGCTATTAGTCAGAACTGCCACGACATCACTTAACAGTATTAACAACAGTTCAATCAATGGGTACGTGACCACAGGTCTTTCCATGAAGTCCATCACATAGAAGCAATCAACATGATAGGGTGATGAAATGGCTCAGTATGTTTAGTTGGTGTTTGGAATCTATCCCCAGAATGCAGTATTTATGCTGAACCAGTGACTTATGAAGAAGTATTAGGTCCTTAATTGTTACTGTATGAGTTTGGTGATGAAAACATGGAAGTGTAATTTGGCTCATTTACCGTAACTATCATTGATCCGCTTAAAATTGTGTATTTCCCTTTCCTATAACCTTAAGCTCTACTTGGGTAGATGCCCTGGTCTTGAAGGGAAGTGAACCTTAACTGGAAAGTTCACTGAAATGTAAGGTTTATCTACATTCTTTCCACTCTAGTCTCCTCATGCCAGTGAACCAGAAGACCAAAAAGTCACAACTAATGTAATAAACCCTTAATAAGTACTCAATGTTACTGCTATCCTGTGAGGCAGGTAGAATACTTATAGTACCTAGGGGGTGCCCTGGAGCCCCCCTTAGTGCTTCCATGCCCAGCATTAAATAATTAAATAGTCAACCTGGGACTGTAACCTGCTATAGACAAAAACAACAACAACAACAACAACAACAACAACAACAACAAACAACTAAGCATTCACATTTGAAATGACAAAGATCTGGTCACCACACCAAAGAAGCAAATGAAATGCCTCAAAATGCTAGCCAGGATAAGGAAAAATCAGAATGGTGAAGGTGAAATGTAATCAATGTCAAATGTACCTCAAGAGCAACTATTGGCTGCTGCAAGACATGGTAAGTAAAGTTAAAGAAATATATGCAGTTATGATGAAAAAGGGAGTCCTGGTGTGGTGCTGTAGGATAAGCACTGAACTACAAGGTCAGTTTGAACCATAATGTCATCAGTTCAAACTTACCAGCTGCTCCTCAGACACACTATATAGAGTCCATATTATTCAGAACCCACTCAATGGTACTTAAAAACACCAACAACAACAGGAGGAGAAAGGGAGATGTTATGACAGAGTGTTAGTTTTACTTTTCATAATAAAAATATGTGAGTGTGTGTGTGTGCATGCTCAAACAATGAAACTGCAAAGAGCAAACCCAAAAGTAGGGTTTGCATGAGAAGTGATGTTTTCTTTGGATACAAGGTGAAATAATTAGACTGTTTTTGTTAAGTGCCATGGAGTCAAGTTGGTTCCAACTCATAGCAACCGTGTAGAGGGTTTCTAAGGTGCAACTGGTAATTTTAAATACTGACCTTGTGGTTCAAACTGACCTTGTGGTCTGAGTTCATTATTCTATAGTGCCACACCACGACTCCAATTAGACTATAGAAGAGTGCAATAGTCCTCAACTCAGCTTCTTATGTGATCACATGGCTTTAAAGAGTTCCCTTTGAGAACTGAAGATCTAGGTAAAAAGAAAAATAAATGTGTGTGCATGTATAGTGTCCTAATGAAAAGGAAAAATAGGTAGATTTTCCTAAAAATAAAATCTAATGACATCATATTGATCCTGACTGAAAGCAAAGAATACCAGAAAGCTGTCTATTTGTGATTTATTGACTATGCTAATGATTTCTGTGTAGACCATGACAAGCTTTACATAACATGGAAAATGATTAGTATTCCAGAATACTTCATTGTGCTCATGAGGAGCCTGTACAAAAATCAAGAGGCAGTTGTTAATGCAGTGCAAAGGGACACTGAACATTTTAAACTCAAAGTGTGTGCCTGAGTATGAATTATTTCAGCCTACTTATTTTATCTGTATGGTGGTGGTGGTGGTTATGTATAAAGTTTCTGAGGCTGTAAATATTTACGGGAGCAGAAAACCTCATCTTTCTCCCCCAGAGCCAGTGGTAGTTTCAAACTGCTGACCTCGAGATTAGCAACCCAATTTGTAACCACTGCTAAGCAAATAATCTGAGAAACTGGATTATTTAACCAACCATTATGAATGTAGCATCAGAATTGACGGAAGACTCATTAACAACCTACAATATACATCTGACAAACTTGTTTACTGGTATGGAAGCCAAACAGACTTGAAATATTTATTCATAAAGATCAATGACTACAGCTTTCTATATGGATTGTACCTCAATGAAAATCCTCACAACGGGACAAATAAATAAAATAGTGATAACTGGAGAAAAGTTTGAAGTTGTAAGAGACTTAATTTTGCTTGGAACCACAACCAACATTCATGGAAGCAGCAATCAAGAAAAAAAAGGGCATATTGCATTAGGCAAATCTGATGCTCAAGACCTCTTTGAAGTGTTAAATAGCAATGCTATCAGTTTGAGGACTAAGATGCATCTGACCCAAGTCATTGTATTTTCAATTGCTTCATATGCACCTGAAAGTTGGACAATGAAAAAAACCTTCAATAGAAGAATCTATGCATTTGATTTATGGTGTTGGGGAAGAACATTAAAAGTACCAGGGACTTCTAGAAGGACAAATAAATCTGTTTTAGAAGTATAGCTGGAATGTTCCTTAAAAGACAGTATGGAGAGACTTTGTCTCTCATATTTTGGACATGCTATCAGGAGGGACTATCCCCTGGAGAGGACATCATGCTTGGTAAAGTGGAGGGTCAGGGAAAAAACAGAAAGACCCCAAGGAGATGGATTGACACATGGCAGCAGCAATGGGCTCAAGTGCAACAACAATTATAAGGGTGACAAAGAACTGGGCAGTGTTTTTTTCTGTTGTGCATAGGGTCACTATGAGTCAGAACCAACTAGACAGCACCTAAAGATAACAACAGCCACAACAATGTGCCCACTAAATAATCAGATTGATATTTTGGGGTACCTATGGGCTTTGAATTGACTCAATGGCACTTGACAACAACAACAATGGGCTTGAGGCCTGGTGTGGTGCTGTGGGTTAATGCGCCAGACTGCAAGCCATTTGAACTGCAAAGACAGTTGTTCAAGCTCACCAGCTGATTCTCTGAAACCCTGGGCAGGGTTGCTATGGCTCGGAACCAACTCGACGGCACTTAACAACAACAACAGCAGCAGCAATATGCGCTTTGAGGAGTCCTGATGTGGTACTGTGGGTTAATGTGCTGGATTGCAAACTCAGTTTGATCCGCAAGATCAATGGTTCAAGATCACCAGTCACTCCTCGGAAACCCTCTACAGGGTCACTATGGGTCAGAACTGACTCAACAGCACTTAACAACAGCAATAAATTTTGAAACCAGTCAGAGCTAAAGTCTAATCCCACATATGAGTCTTAATTACATCTTTTATACTTAATAATAGCAGTTACACATGTTGTTATAAAGATTATGAAAGTGCCTAGGAAGGTATTTGACTCACAGTAGGACCTCAGTAGAAGTCAAGATGTCTAAATGAAATTGAGCTTCTTTTTGATCTCCTGTTGTTGTTGTTGTTGTTGTTGTTGTTGTTAGGTGCCATTGAGTCGGTACCAACCCATAGCGGCCCTATGCACAACAGAACGAAACACTGCCTGATCCTGGGCCAGCCTCACTACTGTTGACACGCTTGAGTCCATTGATGCTGCCACTTGACCAATCCATCTCATTAGGGGTCTTTCTCTTTTTCTCTGACCCTTCACCTTACCAAACATGATATCCTTCTCCAGTGACTGGTCCCTCCTGACAATATGTCCAAAGTATAAGAGACAAAGTTTGGCCATCTTGGCCTCTAAGGAGCACTCTGGCTGCACTTCTTCCAAAACAGATCTATTAGTTCTTTTGGCAGTCCATGGCACTTTCAATATTCTCCTTCAACATCATAACTCAAAAGCATCAATTCTTTTACTTTCTATCTTATTCACTGTCCAGCTTTCACATGCATATGAGGCTCTGGTCAGGCGCACCTTAGTCCTCAAGCTGACATCTTTGCTCTTCAACACTTTAAAAAGGTCTTGTGCAGCAGATTTGCCTAATGAAATACGTCGTTTAATCTCTTGACTGTTGCTTCCATGAATGTTGATAGTTGATCCAAGAAGAATGAAGTCCTTGACAACTTCAATCTTTTCTCCTCCTAGATATACTTAAATAGACTTCACTTTTAAAGGATCAGGAAGATGAGAACCAG
The DNA here is from genome assembly GCF_000296735.1 of Chrysochloris asiatica. Taxonomy (NCBI): domain Eukaryota; kingdom Metazoa; phylum Chordata; class Mammalia; order Afrosoricida; family Chrysochloridae; genus Chrysochloris; species Chrysochloris asiatica. The sequence goes on from NW_006408576.1 coordinate 10,353,463, forward strand.
TTCACACAATATAGTCTAGTTTAGCAATTTATCCCAAGATCACAAATAAGGTTTTATAATTGATCATAAAATGGAAAACACATAGTATTGAACCAACAAACACAGAATACAGAAGGTGACTTGAGAGCTGAGGCCCAAATCAAAAGTCAGTAGAACAGATAGTCTCACTTCCAGGGATTATTTTCATGTGCAAGGAACCCCATGAGGTGTGCTTCAGGATTCCTTTTATGAAAATGATTTTCAAATAACCTTAAAAGAGTCAAGTAACATAGAATACTAAGGTAAGTCAAAAAGTGCAGCTACTAGGGAATCTCATTCATGCATGTATGAATTTAATCCAAACAAAAATGTGTTTCAACATATCTATGCGGTCAATGGATGGTTGTAGACAAATTTTCAGTAATACTTGTCTTAGTCTTGTTAGGGTGTCTTAAAAAAAAAAAAAGTCCAATCACAACAGAACAGTGGCTTCCCAGGGGATCGTCTGGGCCAGCTAAAATCAGGGCAGAGAGGTCAGTTCAGCAGGTTATGGAAACCGTGTTTGGTGATTCCCAAGGGGTAATCTTGATAGCTTTTCTTAAAGGACACAGGACATTCACAGGGCTAATTAGGAAATGGTTTTAAGAAAATTGAAAACCACATGGGTGAGAAAAAGGCCAGGAAAGTTGTGCTGAATACTTTTTTTTATGCCCATCACAACAATATACTTGCTCACTCTTTGAAGATAACTAGGGTTTTCCTAAGACAATTTCATTGCAAACTCTTAGCCCATCTACCTTATAACCCTGATCTTTCCAACTTTTTTTGTTCTCAACCTCAACCAAATTGTGCTTATCTCTTATTCCATTGAGGCGCATTTAAGCTGTCTCTGTCTTTTTTGGCTGTGGTGAATAGTATTATGATGAACATGATACATATATCTGCTCATGTCATGACTCTTAATCTCTTGTATACCAAGTAGAGGGATTGCTGAGTCATATGGCATTTCTATTTCCAACTTCTTGAGGAAGCACCAAAGCACTATCCACAGCAGTTGCACCATTTTACAGTCCCACCAATAATAAAGCAGTGTGCCAGCATCTCCACACCCTAACCCTCATTTGCTGTCTTCTGTTTTAATGAACTTTGCTATTAATGCTGGAATGAGATGATATCTCACTGTTGTTGTCTTTTTTTACTTACATCTCTCCAGTGGCTAAAGATCACATACATTTTTTCATATGTTTATTGACCACCTGAATGTCTTCTTTGGTGAAATGTGAGTTCATGTTCTCTGCCCATTAATTAATTGTCTTTTTGTAGAGGTGTTGTAGTTTTCTATAAGTTTTGGAGATTAATCGCTTGCCTGATGTCATTGCAATTTTTTTCCCTCAATCTGTGTGTTCTCTTTTTACTTTTATGGTCAAGTCTTTTTATGCACTAAGTTTTTAGGGTGTCTCAGTCTCTATTATGTTTTCTGCTGTTTGTGTGTTTTTTATTATGTTTTATATGTTTTTTTTTTTTTAATGTTGTTGAATTCTATTGGCTAGGATTTTGTTGAGCATTTTTGCATTTATGCTCATGAGGGACATGGACTATAGTGTTCTTTTTTAGTGATGTCTTTGCCAGGTTTGGGTATGATGCTTGTGCTTTCTTCATAAAATGTATTTGGGAGATTTCTATCCCTTTGTATATTCTGAAATAGTTTGAGTAGAATTTATGTCCATTTATCTCTGAATGGAGTACTGGTATGGCACTGTAGGATAATCACTGGGTTGCTAACCTCAATATTGGCAGTTCAAACCAACCATCAGCTCCTCAGAAACCCAAGCAGGGTCACTATGGGTTGAAATCAACTTAATGACATTTAACAGCAACAACTTCTTGGAGGATTTCTTAGAATTCACCAGTAAATCCATCTGGGCCTGGATTTTTTGTTGTTGTTTTTGAAAAATTTTTAATGGCCTGATCAATTTCTTCTTTTGTTATAAGTCTATTTAACTTTTCTACTTCCTGTGTTAATTTAGGTATGTCATATATTCTAAAATTTTGTACATTTCTTCTAGACATTCAAATTTGTTGAAGTACAAGTCTTGAAAATATTCCATTTTTAAAAAAATTATTTCCATTGGTTCTATTGTGATGACACCATATAGTTTCTTATACAGCTAATTGACATTTCCACCTTTTCTTTTGTTACATTTGCCAATGGATTTTTGATTTTATTATTGCATTCATATAATCAACTTGTTGTGTTTTCTATTCTTTACTTTGTTTTCTGGTATGCTGCTGTGAGATAAGCACTGGACCACCAGGTTGGTTTGAACTGTCAGGTTCATGGTTCAATTTCACAAGCCAGTCCTTTGAAACTACATACAGGGTTGCTATGAGTTAGAACTGAGAATTAACAACAAAAACAACAATAATTGTTTTCAGTTTCATTTATTTGTGTTATAATCAATGTTCAGAGAGCTCATGGTACTGAAGAAAGAAGTCCAAGGTATATCAATGGCATTGACAAAGAACAAGGATCCAGGAATTGAATGAATACAATTTGAAAAATCTTTTAAAAGTGTTTGGGAAGACAGCTGCCTGGCCAACTGATTGGAAGAGATCCATATTTGTGACCATTCCAAAGATAGGTGACCCAATGGAATATGGTAATCAGCAGACAATATCATTAGTATCACATACAAATAAAATTTTGCTACATTAATTGAAAAATAGCTGCAATAATACATTGACAGGGAACTGCTAGAGGTTCAAGCTGGGCTTAGATGAGGATATCAATGAGGGATATCAATGATGACATCAGATGGATCTTGACTGAAAGTAGAGAATATCATAAATATGTTACATGTGCTTTATTGACTATGAAAAGTCCTTCTACTATGAAGATCATGGTAACATATAGACACCATTGCAGAGAATGGGTATTCCAGAACACTTAAATTATGCTCATAAGAAACCTGTGCACAGACCAAGAGGCAGCTGTTATAACACAACAAGCAGACACCGAATGGTCTAAAATCAGAAAAGGTGTATACCAGAGTAGTATTCTTTCACCATATTTAATCTGTATGCTGAGAAAATAAGCTGAGAAGCTGGATTATATGAAAAAGAACTTATTAACAACCTTCGATATGCATATGATACAACTGTGCTTGCTGAAAGTGAAGAGGACTTAAAATACTTACTGATGAAGATCAAAGACCACAGTGTAAAGAAAACAAAAATCCTCACCACTAAACCAATAAATAACATCATGATAAATGGGGACAAGATTGAAGTTAGTTGGATCCAATATCAACACTCATGGAAGCAGCAGTCAAGAAATCAAATGACATATTGCATTTAGGCAAATCTTGTGCACAAGACCTCTTTAAAGGGTTCAAGAGCAAAGTTGTCAGATTTAGGACTAAGGTGTGCCTGATCCAAGTCATGGTATTTTCAATAGCCTCCTTTGCATGTGAAAGTTAAATAATGAATAAGGAAAACCACAGAAGAACTGATACATTGGAGTTATGGTGCTGGAGAAGAATATTCAAAGTACTACAGACTTCCAAAAGAACAAACAAATCTGTGTTGGAAGAAGTACAGCCAGAATGGCTCCTGAGAAATCAAGATGGTGAGACCTCATTTCTCATACTTAGGACACATTATCAGGAGGGACAAGTCACTGGAGAAGGACATCATGTTTGACAAAGTAGAGGGTCAGCAAAAAAGATGAAGACCTCAAATGAGATGGATTGATACAGTGACAGCAGCAATGGGCTCAAGCATTACAACAATTGTGAGGTTGGCACAGAATTGGCTGTGCTTTATTATGTCTCTATGAGTTAGAACTGACATGATGGAATCTAACATTAATCTTTATTATTTCTTATCTTTTAGTGAGTTTAAACTTACTTTGCTGCTCTTTTGCTAATTCTTACAGATGTTGCATTAATGTGTTGCCTTTGGTACTTTCTTCATTTTTGGCTGTATGCATGGATTTCTATAAATTGCTCTCCAAGCACTGCTTTTATTGTGTTCCAAAGGTTTTGTTATGTTGCATTTCTGTTCTCATTTGATTCAAGAATTTTTAAAAGTTCATTTGTATTATTGTATTATTATTTTATTGCTCAGTAGCTCTTAAGCAGGGTATTACCCAATTGTCAATAGGTACTAACTGATTGCTGTCATTTTGTAATGCATGTTTGGTTTTTGTGAAGTTGCTGGTTTCCTTTTTCCATATAACTTTCTGTGCGGCTTTCTTTCTTTCTTTTTTTTTTTTTAAGTTTTTATTGTAAATTGAGTAATAGTTTACATGTGGGAACATCAGTTTTACACTCATCTTATAGTATTTCTTTTCACTGCAATGATTACAACCCCTCCATACATCATCATTCAACAGTATTTGCTTCTATTTCCAGTTTTTTATTTTTTTTATATACACCAAAACACTCAGGAATCATTCAAACAGTCATCATTCAACAACCAAAGGGTACATCGTACAGGCCTGTCACCCAGCTGCCAGCACACAGCCCCTCTCCCTCAATGAGTCTACAGTCCTCAGCTGCTCCATCTCTTCATGTCATCATCTCTGCCTTCATCTCTGGCATTGTCATTTCTCTGGATAGAGTCCGACACTCTGATTCTACACTTTTCCCTTGATGGTCCCAGGGTCCTCCATTCCTGGACTGTAAGATCAACCACTGCCACCTTTTTGCTACAAAACTTCTACCTTTACAGTTGTGACAATCACAATTAGTCATGATAACAATTACTCACTATTAAATCATCTAGACAGGATGAAAACCATTTAGTAGGGACTCTACTTACCTTGTACAAACCACTTAGTGGGGATTCTACTTAGCCTGCACACTCTGAAACTAAACTCCCTCAGGAAACCATGTAAGCCAGTCACTTCGTGCCTTTATAGCCTCCCATTTTAGGTAGCCAATGTCTAAGTTGCCCATCCCTATCAAACTTGTGTACAGAGGGGATAGGAGTGATCTTTGCTGTGACGATTCCTTCCCTCTTGGCTGGTATTTTAAGCTACTACATCCATAAGTATAGATCAAGTTCATCAAATTGTAGCTATTCATACTTGTTTTCTTTATCAAAAAAAATTTTTTTTCATCTTCCTCTAGACAAGTTCTGATTATCCAGTCATTGAAGCTAGGTTAAATGGGTACTAGCTGCAAGTTTGGGCATTCTTGTGCATCTTCCCATGCTTCATATTAGCTGGAGGCTTCACTCTCAGCTCCAGCCCCTTGTGGCTATGTTCTTGTCCATGGGTTCAGGAGTCCCGAGGTATCACCATACTTCAAGCCAACAATGTCTTACCATACTCTAAATCATCGGGAGTCTATGTAATGTGGTCAGACCCAGTCCACATCTTCATTGCTGCTTTTCCCACTTCCACTCACCAGTAGACCAATGTGATTGCTAGCTTGCTATACATGCTTGCTCGTGTATTCCCTTTGTGTTTCAGTCTTGGGAGGGGGTTTGCTCTGAAAGAACTTGATTGCTTGCCTTGGTGGCTCTCCAACAAACAATTTGTTTGTTCTTGTTGTAGCCATTCAGACTGCCATTTTTGTTTTTGATTTTTCCTGATGGTCTTTCTTTCAAGAAGTATCTTATGTTCCTCTAGGTGCTCCAGGCTGGTCTTCTTGTCTTTTCAAGTGAGAATTTCCAACCACAGAACATTCTGGATGGGGATCACAATTCCACTTAAAGGCTCTGCAAGAAGTCTGTTTCTCTGGTAAAGTTCTATATGCTGTTTTCATTTCATCTGTTCATTTTCTTGTCAATTTATTCATTGCTGATATTTTAATGTTTACTAAATCTTTACGGATTTCTTTTTTCTTGATTTGATGTGAAGTTCTATACATTTTCTTTGAGATTATCCTGTAATTTATTAATTTCATCCACAGTCTAAAACAGTCTGTTAATCTAAAAATTTATTTGACTTCTTCACCATTTGAAAGTTCTGTAGCTACACTCTTCCCTCTTATTATTATTTTTCTCTTTAAAGCATTTATTGTGAATTGAGTGATAGTTTACATGAGAAAACATCAGTTTTGCACTCATCCTATTGTAGTTTGTTTCATTGCAATGATTACAATCCCCTCCATGCACCAGCATTTAACAGCATTTGCTTCTATTCCCTCCACTGTTTTTTTGTTTTGTGTTTTGATGTACACAAAGAGACTCAGGAATATATAATCATTTAAACAAATAAAGGGCATATTCTTCAAGCCTGCCTCCTAGCCGCCAGCACATACTTTCTGTTTCCAAGAGTTGAGAGTCCTCAGCTGCACTTTCTCTCCATGTCTTCATCTTTGCCTCCATCTCTGGGTCACTACTTCTCTGGTTAGGGTTCCACATTCTGTTCTGCTCTTCTCCCTTGATGGCCCTAGGGTCCTCTGTTCCTGGAATGTAAGATTAACTACTCCCCCATTTACATTACAAAACTTCTACATTTATGATTGTGACAATTGCAATTAGTCATGATAACAATTACTCACTACTGAATCAAAAAAAAATCTTATCCCATCTCCTTTCCACTCCTCCTTCTTTTTGCTTTGTAGTTGTGTACATTATAAATTAATATATGGGTCCAGATTTTCAGTACTGTAGGATAGTTTTACTTTGGATACTTCTAATGCACTAGACTGTTAGTCGATTTGAACCACAAGGTGGGTGGTTCAAGCTCCTCAGCCACTTCCAGGGTCACTTTGGGTTGGAACTGACTCGATGGCACTTAACAATAACAACAACATATCTGGATTTAATTTTATGTTGTTTTTCCATGTATGTGAATCTCAGGTTGTTGTTTGCTATCATTGGTTCTCAGTTCAAAGGACTCCCTTTAGTATTACTAAAAATTTCTTTAATTTTTTGTTTACCTGGAAATGTTCTAGTTTCACCATCATATTTGAGGGACAGTTTTGCTGAATATATGATTCTTGGCTGGCAATTCCTTTCTTTCAGAGCTTTGTATATGTCTTCCCATTGCCTTCCTGACTGCATGGCTTTTGTAGAAATATTAAGGCTTCATCAATTGGTTCTCCTTTGAAGGTAATTTTCCTTTATTTCTGAGATGATTTCGATTTTGGAGAGTTTGATTATGCTGTCTCACTGATTTTCTTTTGGGTTCTCTCCTATTTGGAGTTCATTCAGCTTCTTAAATGTTTATCTTATTGTCTTTCAGGATATTAGGAAACTTTCTTCCAACAGCTCTTCAACTATCTTTTCTTTGTTTTTGTCTATGCCTGTTCTGGATTATAATCATGTGTAAATTATTCCTTTTTATGTTGGCTGATATGAAACAGGTTTTCTTCAGATTATGTCATTCTTTTTATCTGATTGTTCTTCCACCTTATTAGTATATAGAGCACACCAATTCATGTTTCAATTATTCAAGTGCATCCTTTTCTTTTCAAAGCATTGTCCATTTTGAAATCTTAGTTTTAATCTTTTGTATTTCTTTTTTTAGGTTTTGTATTATTTTCCAATCCTTTATCTATTTTGTTTACTTTTTCCTGTGGTGTTTCCCTGAATTCTTCCCTGTTTTCTTCAACATATCTGTCAATCATTTGAAGCTACCTAAATATCATTCTCTTGAATTCTTTTCTCAAGTAATTCCAATGATATTTTGCTGTTGTTGTTAAATATGTTTTCTAACTCTGCCTCTTGATCACTTGTTTGAGTTACTCTGTCATGTTTATTTGTGTCAATAGAATTTATCTTTACTTCTGAGAAATTGTGATATTGTTGCATTTGTGTTTAATTGTATATTGATGTGTTCTTAGGTACTCACCTTCTGCTGGGTGTGATTAGAGGATGGAAGGGTGTGCACCATTCTCTGTTCCTCATTCCTGTAGCTCAGTTTAGGATGGATTTGACTGATATTGTTTGTTGCCATTGATTAGGTATATAGCAGCTGGTATTGGTGCTTTTCCAGTGAATGGGGCTGTTGACAATATAGTTGTGGCTGGACTGCATGGTCATGGTTGTTGGGCTCTATCAGGTGAGACAAGAAGAGAAAACACAAACTCAGCAGAGAAATTACAAAAAAAAAAAGTAACAAAAGAAAATAGTAAAGGAAAAAATAAGGCATCTGCTAGACAAAAACAACAAAAAGAGAGAGAGAGAGAGAGAGAAGAGGGAGACATAAAAGAAACCCATGGAAGAGAAGAATAAGAGGGAAAACAAAAAGATAGAAAAAGCACAGTTAGGGAAAGGAAGTGAGTAAAATAGAGAGACCCAAGAGTAGTAAAGAAAAATCAAGAGAAAACAAAGAAAAAAGGGGGAAAGAAGAAGCAGTGGGGTAAGTTAGAGAAGTAGAAAAAAGGAAGAAAAAGTTAAAGCAGCAATAGAAAATATAAAAAGCAAGGGAAGGTAAAGAGAGGATACTGAGAAGAAAGAATAAATAAACAAAAACTATGAAAGGATAAAACCAGGGAAGATGCCAAGTCCAGATAGGAGAAAATTCTGGTGTCCCCTGCCAGTTAATTCTGGGTTCTACCTGCCAGATGGTGGGTAAACAGGGATACTCCCAGTTCTAGATGGAGTTCCTATAGGCTTAGGTGCTGTCTATTCTGGGCACACAGTCTGGAAGTAATTTGTACACATCCCAAAGAAGCCGGGGGA
>NW_006408576.1:10363004-10367820 GCF_000296735.1 Chrysochloris asiatica
GTTCAGCTACCTTTCCTAGGAAGTACTCAGTCCACTTCTTTACCCCTTCATCTAATGCTCAGGGTTTCAGGACAGTCATCTGATTCTGTTTAATTTAATTTTCTGTATCTTTGTTGTAGAGGGTTTGTGTGGTGTTTCTGCCTAGCCCATCAATCTAGCTGTCTCCTCCTGCCATCACTTCTTTATTGTTGTTTCTTCTCCTCTTTCACCTCTGGTATCACAGCTCTCTGTCTCCTAGATCTAGGACATTTTAGTTCAGGAATCTGGGTTGCACTTCTCTCCTGGTTCTTCTTTCTTGATGGTAGTAAGATCCTCCTTTTTCTGTCTCTGGGATGACTTGTTTTACATCTACCCAGAAAGAAAAACTGACAAATCCCCATTTGGGGGCTCCATATACCTCATTTGCATGGTCTCATCCCACAAGGGTACCATATACCTTTTTTATATTGATAGAAAGTTACCCAATCTTTTGGATGGTCACAAGTACCTCATAGTTCCATAGTCCTACCCTGGCGTGGCTGTGTGAGTTAATGCAATGAACTTAAAAGACCTTTGAACCCCAAGGTTGGTGGTTCAAGCTCACCAGTTACTCCTTGGTAACCTTAATCAGGGTCATGATGGGTTAGAAATGACTCAATGGCACTTAACAATAACAACAACATCCTGGCAATGGAGTCCTGGTATGGTGCTGTGGGATAAAACGTTGGATGGCAAGGTCAGTTTGAACCACAAGGTTGGTGGTTCAACTTCACTAACTGCTCCTTGGAAACCCTATACAGAGTTGCTAGGAGTCAGATCCAATTCGACAACATTAACAACAATAACAGCAACCCTGGCATTTGGTTGGCGTTACAGAGTTAGAAGGCTCTTTCTACATAATTCACTACATGACAGTGCTAGGGAAAAATTAATGAATTGAGTATGAGGAGACTATGATTAAAATTTCAACTCAAGAAATAGCCATTTAATCATATACATCTCTGCATTTCTCACCTATGATATATGTTAATACGATCTACCAAATTTGCTGTTGAATTGAATTAAGGATTCGACCAAAATCTGGGTGACTGGCAGCTACTAAGGGTAGTAGAAAGCCATGTCTGGAAGTTGTTGAGGCCGAGCCACGATGTCCCAGATCAAGAGCCTAGCACTGAAGCTGAACTTGGAGAAAATGAAACACAAGATGCGCCAGGATGTGATCTCCTTCATATAGAACTTTCTCATCTACATGGCCGAGCCTCGAATCACTCCATTTATCTTAAGGAAAATGGACAGCGTATGAAGATTTGGCATCACATGTGAATGTACAATAGGAAGAACCTGGCTCCAGTTTCTCCTCTACAAATGAGAAGACCCAGAAAGATATGAAACTGATTGAATGAACCTAAAAATTCTGCTTATTGAAAATAAGTTTATTCTGGTTACTGACTTTCTTAGATAAAATATAAAACTATTTGGGAAGTATGAAGATTTCGTGTGGTCATATTGCACCCTTAGGCCTCCATGAATGTTGGTATAATTATAAATAATTTTAAACATCATTTTCTAACAAGTAATAATTATAAGAGAATTGTGTCTGAAATGGTCCTCTCTTGGCATTCATTTCTGTTTACCTTTTATTTCTGTCCAGAGTGTAGCTGTGAAGAGTACCTTACAATTAGTCATGTTTTGGTGGAAGTCAGCACATACTTATATTTGAGCACAGGACCATTAGTCTAAATTTTAATAAATGTTCAGGAAAGAAAAAAATGAATTAGATAAAATATGATCAGAGCTATTCTGGTGTGGTGCTATAGGATATAGGATCAACACTGGACTACAGACCACAAGGTCAGCAGTTCAAACCCACCAGCAGCTTCTTGGAAACCCTATACAGAGTAGCTATGAGTTAGAACTGACTTGACAGCACTTAACAACAACAACAACAACATCAAAATTCAAGCTTGTGGTTAAGTGAGGGTTGCTATGAGTTGGAACCTACTCAACAGCACTTGACAGCAGTAACATTTATCATTTAACTATCTTTTTAGAAAAGATACTATTCTAATCCCAGTCCACCATCATTAAAATCAATTTCTAGTGTGAAAATCTGATCTTTTATCTCAGACTTACCACTTTATACACTCTGTTGCCTTGGATAACTCATATCTAACCTTTGTAAACTCAGAATTTTCATGTACAAATTGCAATGATTATATCAACCTAGAAGTATGTTATTGGTGTTGTTGTTGTTGTCAAGTGCCATCTACTCAGTTCTGCTCATTTGTTGTTGTTGTTAAGTGCCGTCGAGTCAGTTCCGACCCATAGCAACCCTGTACAGGGTTTCCGAGGGTGTAAATCTTTACGGGAGTAGAAAGCCTCATCTTTCTTCCGCAGAGCAGCTGGTAGTTTCGAAAGACCCTATATAGGGTTTCTGAGGAGCAGCTGGTGAGTTTAAATTTCCTATCTTATGGTTCAACCAAAACTTGTGATCAAGTGCTTGTCTAACTGTGCCACACAGGACTTCTTGGTGTTTGCTAAAGCCAAATTGGCCCCCAACTCATGCTGACCCATAAACAATGAACAAAATGCTCCTATGCCATCCACATGATCAGCTGTGGATTAGGCCATTTTGATCCACAGGGTTTTCCTTGGCTTATCTGAAAATAGATTACCAAGTGTTTCTTCCTAGGCTTAATCTGGAAGCTCCTTCAAACCTTGTTTTTCAGCATCACACCAATATAAAAGCTTCCACTGGCAGACATGTGGTGACTCTGCATGAGATATACTCACTGGGAATCAAACCTGGATCTCCTTCATAAAAGGGGAGAATTATACCATTGAATTGCCAATGCCTTACTACCTAAAAAAATAACGAATGATACAAATGTTCTATTACATCAAACATATGATGAAAGTTCAAAACTACTATTAACTTCATTTCTAATTTTAGCTTTGGCATGTCATAGCCAGCTTTTGGAGAAGAGTTGAAGCATATTGCTTTTAAGATTCTTTGGGGTAGAACTGTCGGTTTTGGGATTAATGTAATTATAGTCAGGGATGGTCGATCATAGTTGACTTTTTTGGCTTGCTCATCCAAGAAGCTCCATGTGGTTCATAGCAATGTTTTTCTCATTTTCAGTGTCCAGTCACGATTGATGTGTACTTCTCCTTCACAGAGAATATTGCCCACAGCATTTTGCTTAAGTGTTAGATTTGTATTTTCTTCATGCATCCAATTGCTCTCAGACCAGTGGAATGCTTTAAGTATATCAAGTAAATAAATCAAATAATTTCCTCACAATGTGTGTCAAGGGCTGAGTGACTATGTGCTTGATTTACTGCAAATCCAGAGGGATTACTTGGATTTGTGAAGAAACAAAGAATTCCTCGCCCCTGATTCTATATAGAGTGAGGATTGGGAGGTGCCCAACAGTAAATTTAACTCTCACAACAGCTTTCTCCATTGTTTTTACCTAAATTTCTTTTTTTTTCAGAGCAAGATAATTTATAGTATGCTATAGCAGAGATTCTTATAAACACTCCTTAAATGGTAGAATCTAAGCAGCATAAAGGACTTTAGAGATTCTTGGTACAACTTGCATGCCTCAAAGATAAAATACTGAGTTGAAAGAAAGAAGTCCGATCTAAGATCCAGCAACTAGTTTGCAGCAATGTGATGGCCAGTTCTCTTAACGCTTACTGCTTATTTGCTAACACTGTTACCAAACAAGACTTTATTCAGGCCTGATAGACAGTCACAGATTTCTTTCCCTGTGTTTTAATTTTAGGAGAAAATTACTGCAGAGTGACCCGTTTCCTCGATTTCCTCAGGTTTGCTTTCTTTTGCATCAGTGGTATAAGCTTCTGCACCCACAGCCCAAACCTGCCTTCTAAACCCTGACAAGCAGAGACTTACCATTTACCTAAACTCACTTATGTCTTGGTTCTTGTTTATTTTGATCTTGGCTCCTGAACATTCTCTGATGTCTGCTGGCTCCATCTCTGGCTTTTATCTCTAATCCTGGCTCCACTCAATTCGATCTATATTCCTTTCTCTTATTCAGGGTTTAATTAGTGATTTTCTTTTAGTCATCCAATTCTTAAAATCATCTACTTGAGTTCCCTAGACTGCAATGTGAATTCATTTCTTGAGAGTCAGTTGGAGGCCAGTGGGAGGAACATAGACTTTGTAATGAGGTAAACTTGTAGAGCCTCTCCAGTGTGCTAGGCTTCCTCTATAAGAATAATTGCCCCTGTCATCAGAGGAGGCTATTGGAGGTGACATTTACACTACTTGGTGCGATTTCTCAGCCATAAATAAGGACATTAGAGTTGGGCTTCAGATTAGGCCAAATTCATTTTTTTTTTTTTTTTTGCTCTTGGCAACTCTTAATGACAATTTAGCAATGGTAGTAAGTCTTTGCTGTCTGTTTGAATTTATAGAGTGTGTAAACATAGTAGATGTGGAATGGTCATGAGCACATAGAAACAGGGAAAACTGGGAGAAGAGAATATGAGAGAGGGGGTAAAAACAAGAGGGAGACATGAAGCAGGCACAAAAAAGACAAAAACAGAAGGTGTCACCATTTGGCCTCAAAGAGAGAGGGAGAAATAAAGCCAAAAGGGGGTTGCAGAGGTAGTTTTACCTCAATTCATCATGACTGTCCATTTTGTACACTTGTGCCTCTGGGATTCACCCATAAACAGTCTAGTAAATTCTTATTTTAAAAATAGTTTAATCATGTTTGAATAAAACTAAGATAATTTTGAATAAGTTACTTTCCTTCTTCCTGTTTCAGTCTAACAATTCATTCTTCATCAAATACTTTGCATA
>NW_006408576.1:10368193-10391256 GCF_000296735.1 Chrysochloris asiatica
CACATTGAGTACTAAGGTACACCTGACCCAAGGAATTGTATTTTCAATTGCCTCACATGTGTGTGAAAATTCAACAATGAATAAGGGAAATCATAGAAGTAGTGATGCATTGAATTATAGTGTTGACAAATAATATTGCATATCCCATGGAATGCCACAGAATGAACAAATCTATTTTGAAAATATAGCTGGATTGTTCCTTGGAAGTAACTGTGGTGAAATTTCTGTTATACTTTGAAAGTATTTTGAGGAGAGAACAGTCCCTAGAGAAGGACATCATGCTTGGTTAAGTAGAGGGTAGGTAAAAAAGAGGAAGACACTCAAAGAGATGCAACAATGGGCTCATACATAACAATAATTATGTAGATGGCACAGGACAGTGCAATATTTCTTTCAGTTATGCACAGTGTTACTATGAGTTGGAACTGGCTAAATAATACCTAGCAAAAATTACTTGTTCGGCATAGACTGTCCACCACCTTCTGTTCAACTCTAGAAATTCTACTAATCTTTCACTATCGAACTAACAATCTACTTTGTCTACATGCACATTTGTATATTATATTGCATGAATTTTCTACTTTTATATAAGATATGACAACTTTAGTCACTTGATTTTTATACTATTCAAGTGAAGTACAGTATACATTCCACCACTCATCTGTCAATAGGTAGTACTCAAGTGGCTTGTGTGTTGCTATGGTTGTGGAAATTATGCCATGGGTGTTTAAATACCAGCAGGGTCAACCACAGTGAACAGGTTTCAGATGAACTTCCAGATGAAGGCAGACTAGGAAGAAGGAGAGATGAACTACTTCAGAGTAATTAGTCACTGAAAACCTTTTGAATAGCAGTGGAACACTGTCAGCACCAGATTATTGAATATTGAAACATGATGAAGAGCACCAGAATATTGTCAGATGTAATGACAGAAGATGAGCACCTCATATTAGAAGGCACTGAAAATTCTACTAGGAAAGAGCTGCCTCCTCGAATAGAGTAAAGCCCTCAGGACCACCATTTGCTAACGGGGGCAGAACTCAAAATGAAGGGAAACCAGCTGTTAAATTCCATTAATAATTAGAATGTGAAATGTATGAAGCATGAATCTAGAAAAAATGGAAATTATCAAAAATGAAGTAGAACACATAACCATCAATATCCTAGGCATTAGTGAGCTGAAATGGACTGGTATTGGCCATTTTGACTCTGAAATTCACATGGTTGACTAAACTGAGAATGACAAATTAAAGAAGAATGACATCGCATTCATCATCAAAAACAACATATCAAGAGCAGTCATGAGGTACAGTGCTGTCTGTGATAGGATAATATCCATTACCTACAAGGAAGACCAGTTAATACCACTATTATTCAAAGTGATGTACCAACCACTAAAACCACTGATGGTGAAATTGAAGAATGCAACCAATTTCTTCAGTCTGAAATTGATCAAACATGCACTCAAGGTGTATTGATCATTAGTGGTGATTGGAATGCAAAGGTTGGAAACAAAGCAGAAGGTTCAGCAGTTAGAAAATATGGCCTTCATGATAGAAACGATGCTTGAGGTCACGTTATAGAATTTTGCAAGACCAATTAATTCTGCATTGCAAATACCTTTTTTAAACAGCATAAAAGATATACACATGGACCTCACCAGATGGAATACACAGAAATCAAATTGACTCCATCTGTGGAAAGTTTCATGTCATCAGCCAAAAGAAGGCCAAGGGCATTCTGTGGAATAGACCATTAATCAATTGCTCACATGCAAATTCAGACTGAAGCTGAAGAAAATGAAAACAAGTCCACAAGAGTCAAATTATGACCTTGAATATATCCCACCTGAATTTAGAGATCACCTGAAGAACAAATTTGGTGCATTCGACACTGAAAACCGAAGACCAGAAGAATTGTGGGATGCTATCAGAATATCATACAGGAACAAAGCAAAAGGTCATTGAGAAGACAAAAGAGAAGGAAAAGACCAAAATGCATTCCAGAAGAGACTCTAAATCTTGTTCTCCAGTGTAGAGATACTAAAGTAAATGGAAGAATTGAGGAGGTACAAGAGCTGAATAGAAAATGTCAAAGGTGAGCTCAAGAAGACAAACTCAAACATTATGACAAAATGTGCAAAAACCTGGAGTTAGAAAACCAAAAAAGAAGAACACACTCAGCATTTCTCATGTTGAGGGAATTGAAGAAAAAATTCAAACCTTGACTTGTGGTATTGAAGGATTCCATGGGCAAAATGCTGAATGATGAGGAAAGCATCAAAAGAAGATGGAAAGAATACACAGAATTACTGTACCAAAAGGAAATAGTTGATGTTCATCCTTTTCAAGAGGTAGCATATGATCAAGAGCCAATGATACTGGAGGAGGAAGTCTAGGGTGCATCAAAGGCATTGACAAAGAACAAGGTACCAGAAAATGGTGGAATACAAATTGAAATATTTCAACCAGCTGATAGCACTCACTTATCTATGCCAAGAAATTTGGAAGACAACAACCTGGCCAACTGACTGGAAGAAATCTGTATTTGTGCTCATTCCAAAGAGAGGTGACTCAATGGAATGCAGAAACCATCAGACAATGTTGTTGATATCCCATCAAAAACGGCTGCAACCATACATTGACAGAGAACTTTTAGAACTTTAAGCCAGATTCAGAAGAGGACGTGGAGCAAGGGGTATCATTCCTTATATCACATGGATCTTGGCTGAAAGCAGAGAATACCAGAAAGATATTTGCCTGTGATTTATTGATTACTCAAAGGCTTTCATTGTGTGGATCATGACAAGCAATGAACAACATTTTAAAGTGTGAATATTCCAGAACCCTTAATTGTACTCATGAGGAACCTATACATAGACTAAAAGGCAGTTGTTCAAACAGAACAAGGGAACACAGAATGGTTTAAAATTAGAAAAGGTATGCACCAGCAGTGTATTCTTTCACCATACTTATTCAATCTGTATGCTGAACAAATAATCAGAGAATCTTGATTATATGAAGAAGAATGTGGCATCAGGATTGGATCAAGGCTCATTAACAACCTTCTATATGCAGATGATACAACTTTGCATGCTGAAAGCGAAGACGACTTAAAATATTTAGTGATGAAGATCAAAGACCACCGCCCTCGCTACGGGTTGCACCTCAAATTAAAGAAAACAAAAGTCCTCACCACTGGACCAACCAATAATATCCACATAAATGGAGAAAATATTGAGGTTGTCAATGACTTCATTTTGCTAGGATCAACCATCAACACTTATGGAAGTAACAGTCAAGAAACCAAAGGACGTATTGCATTGGGCAAATCTTCTGCACAAGACCTCTCAAAGTGTTGAAGAGCAAAGATGTCAGTTTGAGGACTGTGGTGTGCCTGATGAAAACCATAATATTTTCAGTAACCTCATATGAATACAAATGTTAGACAGTAAATAAGGAAGACTGTAGAAGAATTGATGCATTTGCATTATGGTGTTGGAGGAGAATATTGAAAGTACGATGGACCACCGTAAGAACAAATAGATCTGTGTTTGAAGTGCTGCCAGAGTGCTCCTTAAAAGCCAGGATGGCCAGACTTCATCTCTCATACTTCAGACATATTAGCAGCAGGGACCAGTCCCTGTAGACAAGTATCATGTTTGGTAAAGTGGAGGGTCAGGGGGAACGTGGAAAACCCCCAATGAAATAGACTAGCACAGTGGCATCATCAATGGGCTCAAAAGTAGCAATGATTGTGAGATTGGTCCAGGCCCAGGCAGTGTTTCATTCTGCTGTGCATATGGTCACTATGAGTCAGTACAGATTCGATGGCTCCCAACAACAACAGTATAAATGTCATCACTTTTTTTTTACTTGTAAGATGAAAATTAATTTATTAAGATCATACATACAGTGAGCATCAGTGATTGGATTTTAATCTAGAACTTCCCATATGATACTGTTATTTCTCTTTGTATTATTAAATTACATTAGTTGTGTAGCTATTCAAACAATTATTTCATACCCTTTGTATTAATATTAGTTGTTGATAATATAGGCTATATGAGAACAGTTATTTTTGGATTTCTTTAAATACCTGGTATCATGTCTGGCCTATAATGGGTAATTAGTGTTTGAGGGAGAAAGCAAGAAAGTGAAGTTAGAGAATAAAAAGAATTATTGTAAAAAGTAAAAAAAAAGGGGGGGGAAGGAATAAATTTTACTATTATATAAGATTGGATTAAAGCAAAAATTAGTTGGCATGATTTATATTACTCATTTATGTACATTTCTAAATAAAATTGAAGTGTGTATTTGAATATTACAAGTGCATATACTGAGTTTTTAGTCCTTAATGAAGGTGTTTGTTTTGGATACTGCCATTATACCAGTATTTTTTTAAAAGATAAATTTTATAGCCCTAGGCCCTTATGGAGTTCTGGTGTGGAACTGTACAGAAAGCACTGGACTTCTAACCCCAAGGTCAGCTGCTCAAACCCACCAGTCATTCCTCAGAAACCCTATACAGGGTTGCTATGAATCAGAACCTACTCGATGGCACTTAACAACAACAAGTGCTTGTAATGTTATTAAGAGCTGTTAAGTGCTTTGGAGTCAGTTTCAACTCTTAGTTACCCTATATGGGTTTCTGAGGAGCAGTTGGTGAATTGGAACAGCTGACCTTTTGTTTCACAGACCTCGTGATCCAGTGCATTTTCCCACAGGCCACACCAGGTCCTTATACTGCATACACTGATATTCTTGTGCTTTTGCATTGTTGCTTAACTTTTTTTTTTTTTGGATTTTGCAGCCATATGCTGCTCTTGATTTGCATAAGAAACTCTCCCAATGGGAGTAACACAAATCCAAGAAAGTCATCAGCATTCATTACATGCTTTTTTTTTTTAAAGAAATAGGCAAAATTATGTTGTAAAATAGGCAAATTGCATTGTAATGAAAATACAAGGTTTGTTTTTTTTTTCCCAATTATTAATTCTTTGTAAATCAGTGGTAACACATTTTTGAAGATGTTTTCATAGTTAGTCCATGGGTTATTTTTATTCTTATAGAATGGAATTCTGGAGGAAAAACTAGATGCATTTAGTCCTTGGTTAGGAGATTCAACTTCCTTGGCAATTCAGTACTTCATGGTCTTTTGAAAATGTGCCATGATTCTCCCTGCATGCCTCCTAGTTTAACAAATGTCTTTTTCAGAGACTTTTTAGCATGTTTTATGAGTACTAATGTTAGCCCTTACCAAATAACTTTTTGATAAGCAGTTAGAAAGAGCAACCACTTCCCACCATTTTCTGTGTGAAGTCAGCTTCTTGCTGGCATGACATTGGTGGTCCCCTGATCAACCCAAAAACAAATCAGATTGGCATTGCTCTAGGCAGTGCTACTTTGGCCTGTGTGTCTAACCACTCAAAATCTCGTTGTTCATTCTGGTTAGGAAATGAAGCAGGGGCAACTTTTACTTTTGTCAAAGAGAAAATAAAGAGCCTTGGGCCATGCATATAGGATGTGCTTACCACTCCCAAATTATGCAGACAAAGATAGTGATATCTAGTAGCTAAGCCACCAAAAACCTTTGCTAAGTATGATTATTGAAAATAAAACAAAGAACTCCCATTCTCAGTGCCACTTGGAGAAGCTTGTGGAGCACATTTCTCTTTAAGGACTCTGAGTTGTGGAACTGTTGTTGACTGTGATTTGAAACTCCCTCCCCTGTGGGCTGGATGTCGACATCATTGTTCTCTCAACACTTGCACTCTTGGCTTAATTAGTGGTGTGTCATTGGGGTGGGCCAAATTTTATATCCTGGCATTGGGGGAGGTGTAAAGTTGCAAGCCACAATTGTCTGGAGATGTTGATCAAATCCAGATTATGTGAGCTTTAGGCACAGTGGGAGGTGGTTTTCAGTCACTAAACAGGTAAATAAATAAATAAGAAGGGGAAAGCACTGTCATGGTTATTAGTTAGTAGGATAACATCTATCATTTGTTAGGTGTGAAACTGAATCATTTATGACAATTTTAAGTTTGACTCTGTAGTATTAGTATGAGGGGGTTTTGTTTCTTTGCTCCTATTAGCATATTTCCTTGAAGATAGGCTCCTATCTAATCACAGATTAAGATTTGGAAAATCAGGAAATCGCATGCTTTTAGGGTATCATTTTCACCATGAAAATTTAAACACTGAGCACTCCTTTTGTAAATACTGTGTTTTCCCTATCCTCTGTTAATTAAAGTATACATATATAGCAACACCAGATAATCACTTGATATTGGATTTTTAAATGCTCTACAAATTGTTAAAATATATTTCTCAAAATACACAGTTTATAACTTGCTTTCTCTCAATATCTCTGTATCAAAACTCCATAGAGAAGGAAAGATTAAGTGGTTATAAAATACAAAAAAAAAACAAAACTCATATACATACACACACACACATACAAAAAGAACCTCATAAAAAATGGAATTCTTCTATGACCCTTATGGTATGTATATGGTAAGAAATGCATGTTGTTGTTAAGTGCCATCAAGTCTGTTCTAGTTCATAGACTCTGTATAGGAGTGCTTGGTGAGTTTGAACCACTGGCCAATGACCTTGCAGTTAGCAGTCCAGTGCTTATCCCACAGCACCACACCCTGATTCCAAAACATACAGATTTGGCCTATAATAAACTATTGAGTCTTTTATCCTTTATAATTCCAATTTTGTATTTCAACATAGAATGGCATTTAGTGCTTTAACAACCCCAAAAGGGAAGAGAGATGTGTTATAGTTCTGGCACTATTAAAAAGGATTTTAATTACATTAGATAAATATACTACCTCACCTATAAAAAGATGGAATTGCACTAAATTATTTAGAAGGTCCTGTCCAGCAGGCATTCTAGAATGTGCCACAGTCTTAGAAAAGTCTTATTGGTTTATATTGGATCTATTCTTTACAGGTAAAATTATCCATTCAAAATATGATACAATGAGAATTATTAGGCAAAGAAGAAATAATAGGTATCATATGCCAAGTGTTTTGTTTTAAGTCTGTTTAGTTTACCACCATGTGTAATGCTATGTGAAAACTGCTTTCTTATTATTTACCATTTAAGATCAAAATCCACTACAAGCAGCTAATTTGTTCATGAATCAGAATGAACAAGTTTTACAGCTTCATTGGGGTTTAATTGCGGTTTAATTAACTTGGGTGTTCTTTAGTGAAAAAAAGAAAAAGAAAAGCAAATAGATGGGGAAAACATGCATACATATGTACACAGGATCCCAGGGTCCCAAAGAGCTTTGGGATTTTCAATGGTTTCTAAAGTCAGGTGGTTGCTTCTTCAATCAGCTATCAGCATCTCAGATGTCTCAGGTAAACACCCCAGGACAAGAAAACCATCTGATATTTGCCCAACTCTTGATTTTGCTCAAGATATCAGTTTGTGAGGATCAGTATTATAACTGCCAAAGTACTTCTGATTTATGGTGCGGCAGGATAAACTGAAACTGGATTAAATAAGAGTAACTGCTCAGCTTTGGTGTTGTATCAAGAGACCTCCATGCTGGTCATTATAAGCCAGTCATAGCATAGGTTACATTTCACATATTCCTTCTGCTGGGCAATTTCTCTGCTTGTACTGTTTGGCTTCTATGGTCTCTGACCTGAGGGTGTCATCGGCCATCTCTATTGTAAAGTTAATCAGTGCCTTAATTGAGGGCTCTGCAGAGGATCCAATTTTCCTAAGTAGGTTAAATATGCTGTCTCCAGTAAACAAGTCTAAGGGGGAAAGCAGCAAAAGAAATATTACAAAACAAATGGAACCTACTTTTCAACTATGATGTAATCCTTGCAGTAGTCTAGAGCTTAACTGGCAGGGTTAAAGTTACATTTTGAAAACAGAGAGGAAAATGAAAACACAATGGAAACTTAAACCGCTATATTGGAAATTGTGGGGGCATTGAAGAACTATTTGAACCTTGTACATGATCCTGTAGGTTATACATTGAAATAGCTCTGTCAATGGCAAAAGATGAATAATGTGTTTTAAAGGCTCTGGATCAACCAGCTTAAAATACTTATGTTTGAACTTAACATGTTTAAGTATTTATTGAGACATTTTCACATTCAGAAAAAAAATTTTTCTTACTCTACATCAAACTGAGTTCCTCTATTTTGGGGAGTGATTAAAATAGGATTTATATGAGGATGAGTCAAAATATATTGCAACTGGTGTTCTACTTCATATATGCATGAGTTTATTACAAACAAAATAGGTTTAAATATGCCTTTGAGATTAATGAATAGCTGCAGACAAGTTCTCTCCATAATATACTTATCTTGGTCTCATTGTTACGATTGTTGTTAAGTATCTTCTACTTGGTTCTAACTAATAGCAAACCTGTGTAGGGTTACTGAGGAGCAGTTGGTGAATTTGAACTGTCAAACTTGCTTATCCTAAAGTGCCACCGCAAAACTCCTAGTTAGGGTACCTTTTAAATAATAGGGTGCCAATGAAAACAATGGCTGGGCCATTTCAATTCAAAGCAGTGTGAGCACAGAAGGTTATGGTGATTGATGTTGGGATCCCCAAGAAGTAATCTTGATATACAGGGCAATCACAGGGGCTTACTGGGAAAAAGTTTTAGAAAAATGAAAATGGCATTGGTGAGAAAAACGCCAGGAATTTTATTTCAAGGATTTTTTTTTTTTTTTTTCCATCATGACAATGTGCCTGCCTGTTCTTTAAGGGTAACAGAGGCTATCCTATCAGAATTTCCCAGGGAAATCTTACTCCATCCACATTACAGTTCTGATCTTGTCCCTTCGGCTTTCTTTTGGATCCCAAAGAACATTGAAAAGGAACATAATTTTAATTTTTCAACTATGCCAAAACTGCCATTTTGACATGCTGCAAGCAGAAAGGAGCAGACTTCTTTGTGGAAGGGTTGGAAACATCACCTGCAGAGGAGTATAGATGTTGATGGAGAATACATTGAGAAACAATAGTTTTACACTTTGATTTTTTTTTTTTTAATAAAGCTTTCTATGATTTTGTAGCAATATTTCTTGACATACTTTCACATAGTCTCAATTTTATCTATTTTCCTCTCTCCTTACCCCTCTTTCTCTCTGTGACTGAGTAAGTCCCAACATTATCTTTTCTTCTGTTGCTCTACCTTACAGAAGACCTTCATGACCATTGTTTTAGCTCTAAAGAGACAGCAATCTGTGTCTTAGTTTCATAAACACCAGCAATTGGAAAAACTGTTACAACAATGCTTAATCAAGCTACCCTGGAATTTAGGTCAGGAAACTGCCGTTTGGGAAAGACAAGATCTTAACAGAGTCCTTTGGTCCCTTAGCAACTGTGGTATTGGAAAAATAGGAAGCAATAGAGACCATTCATCATATTTGATTCTATCCACTCACAAAAAGAGCTGTTTTTACATATATGTGCGTATGGTATGTTGTTGTTGTTGCTGTTAAGTGGTATCCATTCGGTGTTGACACTATATAGGGTTTCTAAGGAGCAGCTGTTGAGTTTGAATCACCACTTTGCTGTTCAAATCAGCCTTGTAGTCCAGTGCTTATCCTATATTGCCATACCAGGACCTTATGTACAATTTGTTGTTGTTGTTATTGTTAAGTGCCGTCAAGTTTCTGACTCATAGCGACCCTGTACAGGGTTTCTGAGGCTGTAAATCTTTATGGGAGCAAAAAGCCTCATATTTCTCCCACGGAGCAGCTGGTAGTTTTGAACTGCTGACCTTAAGGTTCACAGCCCGATTCGTAACCGCTACACTACCAGAGCTCCTTATGTACAATATGTTGTTGCTGTTGTTATGTGCCGTGGAGTCAGTTCCGACTCATAGTGACCTGGTACAGGGTTTCCGAGGCTGTAAATCTTTACAGGAACAGAAAGCCTCATCTTTCTCCCACGAAACACTCATACATATATAAATACACACATATATTTACACATAAATCACATATGTTAAGTGCCTGGAGTTGGCTCTAAATCATAGAGACCCAGTATAAGGATTGCAAGAAGTAGCTGTTGAGTTTGAACCATCAACCTTGGGGTTCAAACTTACCTTTCGATTCTGTGCTTATCTTATATATAGTGCCACACCTATATGTGTATATGTATGCATTGATTGAGTAATTAAGTGCTGTGGAATGGTTTCGACTCATGACGGTCTCGTAAGGGTTTCTGAGGCTGTAAATCTTCATGGAGCAGAAAGCCTCATCATTCTTCCGCACAATAGCTGTTAGTTTTGAACTGATGACCTCGAGGTTAGCAGCCCAACTCCTAGCCACTATGCTACCAGAGGTCTTTATATATATAATTATGCAGACATATACACATAAAAGGGGGTCCTGGTATGGTACTGTGGGCTAATTTGCTGGATTGCAAAGTCGGTTTGAACCACAAGGTCAGTGGCAAGTTCACCACCAGCCCCTTGGAAACCCTATACAGGGTCGCTATAGGTTGGAACCGACTCTACGACACTTAACAACAGCATACATAAAAAGGAACTCTGGTAGCGTAGTATTTGCAGTCAGGCTGCTAACATCGAAGTCAGTAGTTCGAAACTACCAGTCATTCCACGGGAGAAAATAAGGCTTTGTGTTACTGTAAAGATTTACAGCCTCAGAAACCCTATGTAGAGTTGCTATGAGTCGGAACTGACTCCAAGGCACACCATCACCAGCACCATACGCATATAAAGATTTATATGTGTGTAAGTCTTGGTGTGGTGCTGTGGGTTAATGCTCCAGACTGCAGAGCCTTTTGAACTGCAAGGTCGGTGGTTCAAGCACACCAGCTGCTCCTTGGAAACCCTGTACAGGGTTGATATCGGTCGGAACTGACTCGATGACACTTAACAACAACAACAATGTATATGTGTATATTGTTGTTGTTGTTAAGTGCCATTGAGTCAGTTCTGACTATTAGTGAATCTGTGTACGGTTTCGGAAGAACGCCTGATGGTGAGTTTGAAACAATGTTCTTTTAGGTCAAACCGACCTTGAGGTCAAGTGCTTATTCTACAGCACCATACCAGACTCCAGTACATATATTGTTGTTGTTGTTGTTGTTGTTGTTGTTAAGTGCTGTAGAGTTGGTTCCCACTCATAGTAACCCCGATTAGGGGTTCCAAGGAGCGGCTGGTGAGTTTGAACCCCCGACCTTCTGGTTCAAATAGATCATGAGGTCCAGAGCTTATTATATATATGTATATATAAGAGTCCTGGTGTGCCTCTGTGGGATAAAGCGCTGGACCGCAAGGTCGGTTTGAACCACAAGGTCAGTGGTTTAAATTTACCAGAAGCTCTTTGGAAACCTTATATCAGTTCCAGCCCACAATCAAGACACAAGCTCTTTGGTCACTATGAGTCGGAACCAACTCAACAGCACTTAACACTAATAATATGTGTATATGTATGAGTGTATTATGCATACGGGAGAAAGATGAGGCTTTCAGCTTTCACAAGGATTTACAGCCTCAGAAATCCTATATAGGGTCGCTGTGAGTCAGAATTGACTCCATGGAACTTATCAACTAAAACAACATATTATACACACTTACATATGTGAAGTCTGAACTGGTTATAATTATATAATAGATAGATACATTTGGGGAGTGCTGTGGCTCACTAGCAAGTTCAGTGATTCCAGCCCTCCAGCTGCTCTGCAGGAGAAATAAGTCTTTTTGCTCCAGCAAAGATTTACAGCATCAGAAACTATACCAGATTGCTATGAGTCAGAACTGACTCAATGTCACTTAACAACAACATAATCTTGAGTAAATGCAGACTATACAAATATTGTCAGGTTCTGTGGAATTGATTCTGACCCATAGCGACCCTGTATAGGGTTCCCGAAGAGCGACTGGTGAGCTGGAACCGCCGACCTTGCAACTTAATCTCACTCTACAGTCCAGCAAATTAACCCACAGTGCCACACCAGGACTCCACTGGATACACAGTGGATAGTTAATATTAGACATCTGACCTAAATTGAAATACACAAGGAAACACCACTATGAATAAATCTAAATATCCTACCAAAGTAAAAGCAAATTCCAGTTGTGTTGAAAAGAACTGTGCTGGCATTGCCTGGGAGCTGAGTTTTAAAATAAACCCCAAACTAAGATTTAACTGGCCAAGGCAGCATTTTGCAGCTGAACAGCACAGACTATCAAACTGACATTTTAATTTGCAAGTGTGAAATCTGACCCTGAGGGGGAAGCATGGGGTGAGGGTATGCAAAGTTGCTTTATTCTGAATCTTTGCCACAACATTTTCTCAATGCCAGAAAACGATTTTTAAACTACTTTATTCCAGCACAGTGCAGCCTCCATTCAACTGGCCAGACAAGCGTCTGTGGTAACTCCTGGGAAATAAAAACCTTGCAACTAGCAGTCAAAGTCTGCTCTGCATTTCCTGTGAGTCTGAGAGCAAGGGAGGGAGCAAGGAGATGAGAAGACCATTTGTTTCTGCTTCCTCAGAGATGAAAGACATCTATTAGGAAACTTCTTTCTGGGTCTACACTCCATTCATCACCCCAACCTTGCAAATCTCTGCATAGGTAAATGCATAAGGGCTAAGGCACTACAGGAAATGGAGTAATGTAACCACAACACTGAAAATTATAGCACTGAAAACCTGAATATGACATTTGATAGTGTTCACTATTACAGTATGCTGTATTTTAAGAAATAACTTTTTTTTCACCTCTCTGCCACACACACACTCTCTCCATACACACACAGACAAACAAAAACACATTTTTTAAAAATAAAGTATTTAAAATGTACTTCCTGGATCTGCAATCTGCAAAGGAATATGTTTTCCAATATATGCTATGTACTAAATTACAACTCCAGGTTGAGATAGATTCTAGGGCTATAGATCAGGAGTAGGGAACGTTCGGCCTGCAAAATTATTTGGCCTGGTCCTAGCCAAGGCGATTGCAGTTCCAGCCATCACATTGTTGTTGGTATGTGCCGGGAGTCTGCTCTGAATCATAGGGACCCTGTATAGGGTTTCCAAGGAGTGGTTGGTGAGTTTGAACCACTGACCTTGTTTGTGGTCCAGTGCTTATCCTACAGCACCACACCAGGACTCTGGCTGCTGTCTCATTAATTGCTGTTGTTAAATGCCTTCAAGTCAGTTCCAGCCCACAATCAAGACAGGAGTGAGTTAATTAAATGTTTGATCAAATACAGCAGACTAACTTTTAAATTGATAAATTTGTATAGCTGTGAATTGTTATAAATATTGTCAGAAAAAGGTTCCCCATCCCAGTTATAAATATATGCTAGATTGTTGTTGCTATTAAGTGTTGTTGAGTAGGTTTCAACTTGCAGCTACCCTGTACAGGTTTTCCAAGGGCAACTGGTGAGTTTGAACTGCCCCGACCTTGTGGTTTGCAGTCCAGTGTTGATCCTATAGCGCCACACCAGAAGTCCATATGATAAAGAGATGGATGGATAGACATTGATAAAGAGGTAGATCTGAGGACACCAGTATCACAATTAATTTACAATATTGATTTACAATATCAAAGTTGGAGATTGGGGACAGGTCAAGTAAGCAATGATGTGAGTATCAAGAAAACTGATTCTAAAGCCAGCTTTTTGACTTACTACATGTGTCCCTTCTCTGAGGACCTCAGTTTTCAATTTATATTAAACAGTGGCAGATTATATAGCTGCCAAAATGTTCCAACACTAAAGTTACTTGTAATTTCCAAAATTATTCAAAAGGAAGAGGAAGAAGAAATAGGAGTTGACATACAGAAGCTCTCAGAAAGTTTTCATTAGTGTCCTTTGAATTGTAAGGGAAGTAAAAAAGAAAGGTCACAATGGGTCATCAGAGGGTGATTAAGTATATATATAAAAAAATTTTAAGCCACTCAGAAGAACCTATCCATGCTTACAGAAAACGTAAATAAAAGGAAAAGCGTACCACACAAGCACATAGTCATTGAATTACATGTGTTGTTGTTTCTAGGTGCCTTCAGATTGACTCTAACTTCTGGCAAGCTTATTGATCATAGAACATAGTGATTCTGGGTTCTGTGCTGTCTTTATGATCATTGGCATATTTCTGTTCATTGTTTGGATTATTGTGATAATTGTAGTAATTGACTTGTAGATAGAGGGTAGATTTTTCATGAATTTCAAATATAACAGATTACATTTTCCCCAAAAATGATCTCAACAAAATTTATAGTTCTGTATGTTGTTCCAGAGTCTTGCAGCATCTTCTTCAGATAGAGATGGAGTCTATTTTTCTGAAACTAAGCAAGCTTTTTTGACTGCCTTAACATATAAAATGTTACATTAATGATGCTTCATGACTTCTGGGGCTAGGTTATAAAATATAACTTCTGCTTAACTCTGTTTAAGCATACTCATGTATTCTGTTTCAGCATACTCATCCTGGAGCACATCATTTTATGAAGAAGTTCAGGGTACACGGAGATGCTGCATATATACACATTCCTCACTTTATTGACTTGATTTAGGCACCAAAAACCTGGTCACTATGGAAAAAGTGGAGTTTTACTGAACTTCAGCATTCAATTCCTTCTCAGGCTCTAGGTATCATTTCATATGTAACCTGTGAAGCTGTTTCCACCCCATAGCGGGTTGTATGCAACTCACCGTTACCAATGCCGTGACTTCCCTAGTTTAGCAGGCAGATCAGACTGTGCCATATCAAACCACAGGCAGAGTTGATTGGTCAGGATTTGTAGCTAGGAGGGGACCTGCTCTGCCCCAGGCTAAACAGAATTTTGTTCTCTAAATGATCACCCACCTGACACCATTTTCTGCTGGCTCCAGCATCCCCAAGGACACAAATGGTGGATGTTGGGGTCTGCACACATATCCTGTCTACATCCATCTGCCATGTTCTTGCAAATTTGCAGATTAAAACCTCTCAGAGGGCAAGTTAGCCTCCAGCCTGCACGTCTGTCAAGATTTAGGAGGCCACAGAACATAAATACAGGTTAGTGGCTCATGGTCCACCATTCAGTCTTTTTTTCTTTCTCTCTCTCTTTTTAACTTTATTTGCATCTAAGCTGCTTGACAGAGATTGGAGGAGAGGGATCACGAACTTGTAAGCCAGGAAAGAAGTACTTTCACACTCAAAACACATTGGTTCTTACCTGGCTTTAAAGTGACTACATATTTTTCTATTGTTGATATAATGTAAAATGTCATAATGAGATAGTCACTAAGTAAGGAGTAGGTGTATATATTCTGGCAAACATTCTCAACTCTGCTGTCAGCCAACAGCCATCATCAATCACCTGACATGTGAGTGAATAGCCTGAAGTTAATTATAGTCTTTGAGCCTTACCAACTGATGCCAAATGGAACTGAGATGAACTATCCCTGCAGATTCATGAGAAGAATAAAGATGCTAACTCTTGGGGAGGTTTGCTATCTAGTCATAGAAGCCATATTTGTGGTACCTGAAGCTTAGAAAGATAGAAGGTTTCCTAGGACTTCTTTGGGAATAAAACTGCTATTATCTGTAAATATTTGGCTATTATGATGAAACTAAGTTAAATTTGAGCCAATAGAGAATTTGGATTTCTCTGACTAATTAAATGCATGGAGTAGATCCAACAAGACTTCTTCAACTACCAGAATAAGTTCTTAGGGTGGTAACTACCTAGCACATAGAAATTTCTATAGAGATATTTGTTAAATAAACTTAAAGTAAATTTGTCTTTCATATGTAGTTCATGCAGAAAGAAAATATGCTCCTCTCCCAGTGCCAAGGGAATGCCATTTGTGAAAATTGCTTCCCACTAGTTTCTGATGTTCATGAAACTCTGAATGTCTGCTTCATGGCCCTAAAATAACAAAAAAATAAAGCTTCTTAACCTGAGAATACCATAATTTTCTTCTTATTTAAAAAAACAAAACAAAACAACTTTTTTATTATTAACTAACTGAAGGTTTACAGAGCAGATCATCAATTTTATATTCAACAACTCATACACTTTATTTCAATTCAGTAGAAATTTGAAACAAGTTTCAAATCCTGTGTTAGATGGCAACATTTTTGTTGCTGTAATTACCCTTTAAGATTTCATGGGTGGGCTGTAAAGACACCCTGGGAAATAGGTGCTATCCTGTTACAATCCAAAATAATAGATTGTCACAATTTGTGTTAATGGTTAAATATTATTTATATTTAATTTTTATTTTCTAAATTGAGTGTCTTTGAAACAGCAGTATGGCTTAATATGGGACCAGGCTTGACCCTCAAGTTAGAACATAACTATTTTGGAGTCTCTGAGGCTTCCAAAAATTTATCTCACTTCAGCAAAATACATTTGTGCATGCACATTATTGGAGAAATTTCTATATCAGGGTCTCTCAATTAAAAAGAAAATTGTCTATTTTAGACCATCAAAATTTGGTTTCCTACTTGTGGCTTCATGCACTAAGTACTGGACTGGGAGCCACAAGGTCACGGTTCGACAGCCAGCAGCTCCACAGGAAAAAGATGAGGCTTTCTGTTCCTGTGAATATTTAAAGCCTCAGAAACCCTATAGGGGTTGCTATGAGTCAGAGCCAACTGGACGGCATTTAACAACTACAACATTAAGTATTAGGAGAGGGAAATATAGTTCTTCTTAATACCATTTGTATTGTTAGGCAATTAAATAAATAACTATGTATATTATTGTTTTATTTTTGTCCAGTACTGAATGAATGTAATTGCTACTAGGTATCATCAAGTCTGTTGTGACACATAACAGCTCTGTATACAACAAAACAAAAAATTTCCCTGTCCTGAGCTATATTCACAATCTTTCCTATGCTTGAATCCACAATAGTAGCCACTGTGTCATTTCATCTCATTAAAAACATGTCAATTTCTATCTACATGAAACTATTCATCCAAAAGTCTATCTAAGTTGAATCTATCTCTCTAACTGAGAAGGCCTAGTGGCTAAAGAGCTTGGCAACGAACTGAAAGATGTGACATTCTGCTTCCATAAAGATTTACAGTCTTGGAAACCCTGTGGGGCCCTACTACCTTATCTTATAGACTCTCTAAGAGTCGAAATTGACTCAAAGAGAGTGGGTTTGATTTTTACTTTATATATAATATAGATAGAGATAGATATATTTATCTATGCATCTTTTTACTTGTTCCCTTCCTGTTCCACATTCATAGAGTTGAGTAATAAAAAGAACAAACAAGTACTAGAGTAAGTCAAAAAGTATGCCTATGAGGGCTTCAGTTCATACATGTATGGATATGTTCTAAATAAAATGGCTTAATTCTGACTCTGTAATCAATGGATGGCGGTACACAAATTCTATCAGTAACACACATAACTTAATCTCATTAGAGTGTGTATGGCAGTTATTTATAATGGTCCTTTGGGCCAAATTTCTCCATTCTGTGATGTATTCTAAACCTTGAACCCTGCCTGTAATTATGGACCTATTTTGAAGTGACTTGTTAATGAGACAGGATTAAGGTGGGACTAATGATTAAGGAAGGAGCTCTGGTAGCATAGTGGTAACAAATCAGGCTGCAAACCACAAGGTCAGCAGTTCAAAAGTACCAGCTGTTCCGCTGGTAGAGTCATCCACATGTCTATCAGTTTGCCATACTGTGATGGCTTGTGTGTTGTTGTGATGGTGGAGACAATGCTACAGGTATCAGCAGAGTATACCCATGATGGAGAAGTTTCAGCTGAGCTTCCAGACTAAACCAGATTAGGAAGAAGGAGAAGCAGACTACTACTGAATGTTTAGCTACAGAAAACCTAGTGAATAGCAGTGGAATACTATCAGCACCAGAATACTGAATATAGAAAGAAACATGATGAAGAACATCTGAATTGTGCAATATTTAGTGCCAGAAGATAAGCCCGTCAGGTGGAAGGCACTCCAAATAAGACTGGGGAAGAGCGCATCATCAAAGTAGAGTTGACCGTGATGACACAAATGGAGTAAACTTTTCCAGATCTTCGTTTGCTGAAGGGGACAACTCAAAATGAGAAGAAACAGCTGTAAACGTCCATTAATAATCAGAACATGGAATGTACAACGTATGAAGCTAGGAAAATTGGAAGTCGTCAAAAATGAAATGGAACGCATAAAGATCCACATGGTAGGCATTAGAGAGTGGAAATGGATAGGTATTGGCTATTTTGAATCTCATAATCATATGGTTAACTCTGACAAGAATGAAGAATTTAAGAGGGATGGTGTTGCTTTCATCAATAAAAAAATATATTTCAAGATATATCTTGAAGTATAATGCTGTTTGTGATAGGATAAAATCCATACACTGGATTCCTGGTGTGGCACTGTAGGATGAGCACTGGACTTTGACCACAAGGTTCGCAGTTCAAACCCACCAGCTGCTCCTTGGAAGCCCTGTACAGGGTCACTATGAGTCATGATGACATGATGACACTCAACAACAACATAAGGAAAACCAGTTAATACCACTATTATTCAAATTTATGCAACAACCACAAAAGCCAGTAATGATTAAACTGAAGAAGTCTACCAATCTCTTCAGTCTGAAATTGATCAAACATATAATCAAGTTGTATTGATAATTATTAGTGACTGGAATGCAATTGTTGGAAACAAAGAGGAAGGATCAGTAGTTTGAAAATATGGCCTTGGAAATGTAAAGGTAGATGTTTTGTAACAAAAGGAGAGGAGTGGTTGATCTGATCTTACAGTCCAGGAGTGGAGGACAATGGGACCATCAAGGGACAAGTGTGGAGTGGAGGACACTATCCAGAGAAGCAGCGACGACAGAGATGGAGGCAGAGATGATGACGTGGAGAGATGGAGTGGCTGGGGACTCTAGACTCAAGGAGGGAGAGGGATTGTGTGCTGGTGGCTAGGTGGCTATAGGGTATACCCTTTGATTGTTTGAATGGTTATATATTCCTAATTGCTTTGGTATACGTTAAAAACAAAACAAAAGGGATTGGAAGCAAATACTGTTGAATGATGATGCATGGAGGGGAGTGTAAACATTGCAATGAAACAAAATACGATAGGATGAATGTAAAGCTGACGTTCTCCCATGTAAACTATTACTCAATTAACAATAAAAACTTAAATAAATAAAAAAAAAGAAAATTTGGCCTTGGTGAAAGAAACAATGCTGGAGATTGCACAATAAAACCTTCTAAAACTAATGGCTTATTCATTACAATTGCCTTTTTTAAACAACATAAAATATGACTATACACATAGACCTTACCATATTGCATTCACAAAATCAAATTGACCGTATCTGTCGGAAGATATGATGGGAAAGTTCCATATTATCAGCCAAAATACGGTAAGGAGAAGAATGCAGAACATACCATCAATTACTCATATACAAGTTCAGGCTGAAACTAAAGAAAATTAAAAGACGTCCATGAAAGTCCAAATTTGAACTTGAACATATCCTACCTGAATTTACAGATCATCTCATGAACAGATTTGATGCATTAGACACTAATGACCAAAAAACAGAAGAGTTATTGCATGATGTCAAGAACATTATACAGGAATAAAGCAACAGGTCATTAAGAAAACAAGAAAGAAGGAAAAGACCAAAATGAATGTTAGAATACACTTTGACACTTACTTTCCAGGGTAGAGATGCTACAGCAACTGGAAGAAATGAGGAAGTAGAAGAGCTGGACAGAGAAAACCTGGAGCTAGAAAACCAAACAGAAAGAACACACTCAGCATTTCTCAAGCTAAGAGAACTGAAGAAAAGTTTCAAGCCTCGACCTGAAATATTGTAGGAATCTATGGGCAAAATATTGAATGATGCAGAAAGCATCAAAAAAAGATAGAAGGAATACAAAGAGTCACTGTACCAAAAAGAAATGGTCATTGTTAAACCATTTCAAGAGGAAGCATATGATCAAGGGCCAACGATGCTGAAGGCATTGGCAAAGATCAAGACTCTGGGAATGCATGAAATAATAAAATTTGAAATCTTTCAACAAACTGAGGCAGCACTGGAGGCACTCACTTATCTATGTCATGAAAGACAGGTAGCTGTTATCCAATTGTTTGGAAGAAATCCATATTTGTACCCATTCCAAAGAGAGGTGACCCAATGGAAAGCAAATTTCAAAAGACAATATCATTAACATCTCATGTAAGTTAATATCAAAAGCAGTTGTAACAGGGAACTGATAGACGTTTAAGCCAGATTCCAAGGATGCCATGGAGTGAGGGATGTATCATTGCTGACAACACATATATCTTGGCTTAAAGCAGAGAATACCAGAAAGACATTTGCCTGTGCTTTATTGACTATGGAAAGGCTTTCGACTGTGTGGATCATGACAAATTATGGACAACATTGCAGAGAATGTTGTTTAGGAATACTTATTTGTGCTCATGAGGAAAAGGCATTCATTCAAACAGAACAAGAGGACACTAAATGGTTTAACATTAGTAAAGGTGTGTGCCAGGGTTGTATTCTTTCACCATATATGTTCAAATTGTATGCTGATCAAATAATCTGAGAAGTTGGATTATATGAAGAAGGTGGCAACAGGACTGGAGAAAGACTCGTTCACAACCTGTGGCTAGGCCATGATAGAACCTTGCTTGCTGAAAGTGAAGAGGACTTAAAATGCTTAATGATGAAGATCAAAGAACACAGCCTTTAGTATGGGTTGCACCACGATGTAAAGGGAAAAAAAAATCCTCACCACTGGACCAATAACATCATGATAAATAAAGAAAAATGTTGAAGTTGTCAAAGACTTTATATTACTGTAATCAAGTATCAACATCATGGAAGCAGCAGTCAAGAAATCAAAGGACAAGGAAGCAGTAGCAAGAAATCAAAGGACATATTGCATTAGGCAAATCTGCTACACAAAGATGTCAGGTTTGAGGATTAAATTGTGCCTGGCCAGAATCGTGACATTTCTAATACCTTCAGATGTATGTGAAAGTTGGACAGTGAAATCTGGAAGATTGTAGAATAATTGATGCATTTGAGTTATGGTGTTGGAGAAGAATATTAAAATTACCATGGACTGCTAGAATAACAAACAGATATGTGTTGGAAGAAATACAATCAGAATGTTGTACTTAGTCTCTCAGAGTTTGGACATGTTGTCAGGAGGAACTAGTCATGGAGAAGGGCATCATGCTAGGTACAATGGAAGGTCAGCAAAAAAAAAGGGAAGACTCCCAATGAGTTGCGCTGGTACAGTAGCAGAGGCAATGAGCTCTAGCTGAACAGCAGTTGTAAAGATGGCACAGTAACAGGGAGTGTTTCATTCGGTTATGCATTGGGTTAATATGAGCTGGACTGACTCAACAGCACCTAACAACAACAACAACAAAGAGTAAAGGTTATGGTAGAAATAAGTAATAAGATTCCCTTGGAGTCATGGTCTAACACAAATTTATAAGATTTCTTTGAAAAAGGTCTCTCTCTTGCCCTGGATCTGCAAGTTGCTTATTACCTCTGACCTCCAGTTCGTGGGACTTTAGGCTCATCACCTGATCTGATTTACCAGCTTCCTCAGTCCCATTAATCAATATCCTGTTATTTTGATCTGTTGTTTTGGATTCCTCAGCTTCTGAGACTACATGGATGAGAAGATTCTTCCAGGCTGTACTACAGATTTGGGATTTGACAGTTATACAACTGAGTGCTCCTCGGAGGCCAAGATGGCTAGACTTCGTCTCTCATACTTTGGACACATCGTCCGGAGAGAACAGTCACTGGAGAAGGATGTCATGCTGGGTAAGGTGGAGGGTCAGAGAAAAAGAGGAAGACCCCCAACGAGATAGACCAGCCAGGTGACATCATTGATGGCATCAAATGTGGTGGCGGTAGTGAGGTTGGCCCAGGATCGGACATTGTTTCGTTCTGCTGTGCATGGAGTCGCTATGAGTCGGTTCCGACTCGATGGCACCTGACAACAACAACAACTGAGTAATCCATATCTTTTGACAGTTGTGAGTTTTGTTAGACATTGTAACATTTTGAAGAACCCTGGGATTTGAGGGTGAGGACGACAGTTGGGATATCTTTAATTGCCAACTCATAAGGACTAGCCTGGTGCTGATCTTTCTAAAGGAAATTATTCATGCAGAGTGCCTTTAAAAAAGAGAAAAAAGTTCATTCAAAACTGGTTTCTGAGAGAGAGAATCGCTGAGTACTCTAGACTAGTGGAAAGAGAAAGACTAAGTGCTGACAGCCAGGAGGCAGGCTTACAGAATGTGCCCTTTGGTTGTTTCAATTATTATATATTCCTGAGTGTTTTTGTGTACATCCTCCCACCCTCCCAAAAAAACACAAAACAGAGGGAATAGAAGCAAATACTGTTTAACAATGATGCATGGAGGAGATTGTGATCATTACAATGAAATGATCAATGTAAAACTGATGTTCTCCCATGTAAACTATCATCACTCAATTCACAATAAAAACTTAAAAAAAAAAATGGCTTCTGAGAGGGATCTGCTGGGCTATTTCAATTCAAGACAGAGAGGTAAATTCAGAAGATATGGTGACTGTGTTTTGGAATCCCAAAGGGGCAATCTTGATAGATTTTCTTAAAAGACACAATCAATCATGAGAGCTTATTATAAAGAAGTTTTAAGAAAAATGAAAACAGCGTTGGTGAAGAAAAGGCCAGGAAAGTTGTACCAAGGAATCTTGTTCAATCATGAAATGCCCCTGCTCATTCTTTGTGGGTATTAAGAGCTGTCCTACGAGAATTGCCATGGAAAACCTTACCTCATCCAAACTATATTCCTGATTTTGTCTCTTCAGTTTTCTTTTTGTTCCCACAAATCAAAGAACATTTCATAGTAGTTAAGTCTTCAATGTCTGGAATGCCAGATATCAGAATGCTCAAATTCTGGAGTCTCCAGGATTCCCATAAATTAGCGTTGGCCAGTAAGCAATTTACTCAATCCCTCTATATGGGAATTGCTCCCTTTTTTTTTTTTTTTTTTTTTTTTCATAGCATACATAGGTGGGGGTATCTCCTAA
>NW_006408576.1:10392554-10460498 GCF_000296735.1 Chrysochloris asiatica
AAGACCTGTTGTTCTACTTCTGAAAGTCAGATAATGAAAATGTTTTGAATCATAGAGGTCTGATCAGCAACTGATTATGAGGATGGCACAGGACCAGCCAGGCTTTTTTTTTTTTTTTTCTGTTGTTCATAGGGTCACCGTGAGTCAGGAGCTGACTCAGTGACTGTTAACAGTAGCAACAATATACATATCAGTGCCTCACACAGAATCAAAGAGCTTAATGTTTGTGGTGTTTTTGATTTTTTTAAATGTACCAGGAGTCTGTATACCCAGAAAATTTTCTACAAGTCCTTTTTTCCATTTAATTTACCTTAGAAAAGTAATGTGAAACTCTTGTTAACTCATTTCTTGGTCAAAAGAAGCCTCCAGATGCTAAGGCTCAAGATGATTGAATGACCCTGGATCAGGGTAAAAAGATGATGACAGAGAGAGCTGGCAAGCATTACCATATGACATCTCTAGCTGCCAATTAAACTTTTTATTTGTGTGAATCGCTTAAAAGAAAAAAAAAAATCTCTCTGATCTCCAACTTTTTCTTCAGTCAAATAGGAATAAAACCTAGTTTAGAGAATCATGCTAATGCTTAATTGATGCAATAGAGTTATATGTATATGGCCCAATGCCTAGCACCTCACAAGTACTCAGTAAGCCTGAATTGAATCTGTACCTCAATTAGAAACAGCACCCTGGGGCCCATGGCTCAATAGACTTCCTGCTCTCTTCTCTTTCCCTCTCCTAACATGCTCCTTTTTAAATGACATTTCCTCTCCTGTTCCCCTTCAAGACTGGCCTTGATGATTGTTTTAATCAGATTATACCAGCATTTAAAACTTGGAGGAATAGCCAAAGGGTGATTTGCAGGCTCCAGACAGAAACAAATGCAGTGTAAAAAGAATCCCAAAGGAACCATCAGGAATTTTCCAAGAGTCCTAATGCACTCCAGGACACAACTTAAAGCATTCTGATTAGTGTTCTCTGAAAATCTGCCCTGAGTGGGTTGTTCAATAAAGCTGATCGGGACAGACACTTGTCTTAATGTGAAGTCTTAGCAGATTAATTTAAGAAGTTCTTGGTAGGCTCACAGCAGTGGAGTTTTCTTGAGATCAGGACTACATCAGCTTGATTATTTCTTGATAAGAAACAGTGTGAAGTCCCCAGTGACTTTTCTCATTAGTCCTTCTCTCCTGCCTGGACAAGGGCTCCTGTAGTTTTCTGGTCTGCGTGTGATTTCAGACTTTTTACCTGCTCTTTGATTCTAACCAGTTTCTGTGCAAATAAATTGTAGTCTGTGTCTTCAGTCTTGCACAGTGTTGTGTGATAATGATAGGCATTGTATTCATTTGGCAGCTGCCACTGCTACAGTCTAACCCTTCAGTTAGAATCAACATTCAGCTAAAGAAACAGCTCTGATGATACCCTGAGCTTTCAAGTTCATCATCTGATTGTATCATCACAATTGTGAATGGAAGCATGCCACATTTTATACCTTAAAAACAACAACAACAAAACAACCTAGATCCTGACAAGTTAGGGCACTCTGCTAACCAATTTCAAACTGATATTAAAATTCAAATATGTCTCAAAAATTACATCTCTTTCAGAAAAAAATAGTTTGATAAAATGGGGAAGGGATAACAGAAGAGTACTATATTATCTTCATGTATGTGCTAACTGATTTAATGAGTACCTGAGTACTACAAACAAGTAATACATTGAGCAGCTACCTGAAAGAATGAAAGTTTGAGTATACCAGAAGTGCTTCAGAAGAAATGCCAGGTATTCTACTCCTGAAGAAGGAGCTCTGGTAGTGTAGTGGTTATGAATTGGGCTGCGAACCGCAAGGTCAGCAGTTCGAAATTACCAGCTGCTCCGCGGGAGAAAGATGAGGTGATCTGCTCCCGTAAAGATTTACAGCCTCGGAAACCATGTTCAGGGTCACTATGGGTCGAAACTGACTCGACGACACTTAACAACAACTACTTTTGAAGAGTAAAAGTCAACCATTGAAAACCACATGGAACGCAGCCCTACTCTGATAAACATGAGGTCCCCCTGAGTCAGAATTACTCTATGACAACTGGTAAGCTATCTTAGAACTATGGCACAAAGAGAAAACAAATCTTATGCAAGGAGGCTTCAAAAAATTAATGGAAAAAAATCTCATTTTCATTCAACACCATTGTTTAATTTTTTTACTATAATAAGTAAAAAATACTATGGATTTTTTAGTTCTGTCATTCTGCAACTTTCTTTATCCCCCAGTACCAACTCTTTTACTCTTTGGATATATATACACAAACACAGTTTATTTGATCATAAGAGTCCTGGACTTTTGCTTCTTTTATTTTAAGAGAAGTATACAAATATTATTTGTAAAGACTAAAAAGCAGGTGTTCTCAAGCTTATCTGAATATTTTTAGTAAATCCCTGTTTTGAAATGTAAATGATTCTGCAGTCTGTCTAGTTTGAGATAAAACAGTGAACAATGAGTTAATCCTTGTTTTATGCAGTTCATTATCAGAAGCCTGTGACCAGACCAACCACCTTTTCAAACATAAAGGAGGTCACACACAGGTAGATAACTCCCTGCCCCCTGTAAATCTCATTTATTGGCTAGATTATGTTGGACATAAATATACCTGTACAGGGTCGCTCTGGGTCGGACCCGACTCGACGGCACTTAACAACAACAACAACAAATAGATGCCATATAGGAAGATGATTGTTTTAAATATTTATTCATTATTCAGTAGCTTGGTACTTTGTAAAAATTGTTTTGTTATAGTTCATGAAAAAAAAAGATTTTTTTTTTAATTTCTAGGGTGCAATTTAATGTATTCATTAATGAGAAACATGATTTAATCTTTGGGAGAGGCAGGGGGAAGGAGAGCAGAATCTCTTTGATTCTCTTTTTATTATGTTCAAATAAAAACAAAGGGAAAAATATTAAAAGTTAGTAATCTGCCCAATCAATAGTTGTTTTTCTCTATTGTTTATTCAAAAACAAATAAGCATAAAACAAATAATTATACTCCTCAAAACACCAATATAACCTCAAAAGGTAGTCCAAAACTCTTATATAATAGAATAATTCATATTATGGAATATTTCTATTCTTGTTGCCCAGAGCATAGTTTGTAACTTATAAAATAACTTAAAATTATAAATTTGGAATGGTTTCATTTTACAATCATTATTGGCAGCAAGGCTATGAGGGGCATTTTTGTAACTGATTTTCTCCATATCTTTTCTAGTCATAGTTTATCCATTCTTGCATTTTCTTAACAACATTTTTTTCTCTTCATTCCCTTCTACCAGATTCTTCCTTGTTTCTTTCTTTTCCCCATTTTATGAACACTTCAGCCCCTGTCTCCTGGTCTTTGGCTTTTTGCATCAATGACACCCTTGGGCATTGGGTCTTTCCTTTCCCAGTACAGAACTGTCTGTCTCCCTGCTCTATTTATTATGCTTCTAGATTCCAGTGGCTCTTCCTGGCACTGACTGGACCTCCAGCATTCCATACCTCTGCATACTGAACCTTCAGCTGGGAAACTCTTTTATTACATGTTTTCCTCTTAAATATAGAGAGAATGTATATGAGAGAGAGACAGACAGACAGAAAACACCTTGGAAAAAAATGTCTCTTGTCTGTGAATTTGGTAAAGTTGGCACTGAAAGGCATTTTTTGTATAGAATCCAAACAAAGAAAAGCATTCTTTATTCCTATGTCACTAAAGGTACCCAAAGTAGCAGCTAACTCCGTCAACCGCTGTGTGACAGATCACTATTTGTTGAACACAGGGAATGGGCAGGAGGTGATAAGCTTTGATTCATATATGTACAATATTGATAATGAAGCACATATTTGCATAACATTGCTACGTAGACATTGCTTCAGAGTTATGTCAACATGTTTATTATTTAAATATCTGATTCTATTTTAATTCAGGAATGATGCAATGTAAGTATTATGTTTCTATTGGCTTCTTATTGATGGCACTAAGTAATTTGAGAAGATGTTTAAATGCATATTTTATTTATAACCAAAGCAGTAATATTAAAATTAAAATAGGACCCCAGGGCTATATCTTTAAGACACATGCCCATCACAATGGATGTCACCAAGAATACCAAGTCCTGATACCATCCATCTACAAATCCACCCACAAATATCTGATGGCAATCAAGGTCACAGCCAGCAAAAAAAAACAAATGAAGACATTAAGGATGCATTTTTCAAGACAGATTGTGTCTACATGCAAAACCTGCTCAATCACAGGGACTGAATGGACCAGTTATTTCTGGGAAACATTGGCAGATTTTTTTAGGTTGAATTGACCCCTTTGATTTATTAGGTCATTTCACTCTAAATGGTTTAACTGTTTGCTCATGAGACCTTAAGAAATCTTTCTGAACCACTACATATTCAGTGAGTTATTTCTTAGGAGAAGAAGGAGTTGGAAAAATTTAGGTCACTCAAATATTGTAACCAAAGATTTTGCTTGGTATTAAAGAGAGACAGACAAAAACTACTTTTTTTTTTTGAGGACTTGCTTTGTGCTGGACATGATGCTAAGTGCTTTACTACATAAGTGTGGATTTATCTTGAATCTAATGAAATTTAAGTTTCATGGCCTTTGTTTGTAAGGGCCTTTTCTAGGACCCTGGTTGGAGTAGTAGCAATTTTATATTCATAATTTTGCATTAAGTTCCTTAAATAGGACCCACAAAATTGTATTATCTTCAGGGAACACTAAAGTTGAATCCATCCCTGATACACACACCATAACAAACATACAGTTGCTTGGGGAATTTTACAATGTCTACAATACACCACTTCACACTAAAAACAAAATAATAACTTGAACAATAAGTAAGCCATCAAAGCATATTACTTCAACTAAACCTTTATTTTGATATTTTTATTTCAGGAAAGTATCACTTTTTGTTTTAATGACTTCTTCACTGAAAATACCTTTTTCAAACAACACAAATGGTAACTATACACATGGACCTCACCAGATGGATTACACAGGAATCACTGATTTCATATGCGAGATGAGATGATGAAAAAGTTCAATATCATCAGTCAAAATAAGGCAGGGAGCAACTCTGGAATAGACCATTAATTGCTTAAATGATACTCTAGGCTGAAGCTGGAGAAAACTAAAACAAGGCCATGAGAGCAAAAATATGACTTTGAGGATATTCTACCTGAATTTAGAGATCATCTCAAGAACAGATTTGACACATTGAACCCTAATGACTGAAGACCAGAGGAGTTGAGGAGTAACATCGAGAATATAATGCACAAAAGGAAGCAAAGGGTCACCAAAAAGACAGGGAAAAAAAGAAGAACAGAACAAAGTGGATTTCTGAAGAAACTCTGAAATTTGCTCTTGACTTATAGTAGCTAAAATGAATGGAATAAATGATGTAATAAAATGAATAGAAGACTTCAAAGTATTATAATGACATGTACAAAGAGCTAGAGTTAGAAAACCAAAAGGGAAAAACAAGTTTAGGATTTCTCAAGCTAAAAGAACTGGGAAAAAACACGCCATGAGTTGCAATCTATAGGATTCTATGGGTAAAATATTGAACGATGCAAGAAGCATCAAAAGAAGATAGAAGGAGTATGCAGAATCATTGTACCGAAAAGTATTGATCTATATTCAAACATTTCCGAACATATCATCCAGAACCCAAAGTACAGAAGAAAGAAGTCCAAGCTATAGTGAAGATATTGGAAAACAACAAGATTCCAAGAAATGATGAAATGCCAACTGAAATGTTTCAACAAACTGATGAAGTGTCAGAAGCACTTACTAGTCTATGCCAAGAAATTAGAAGGCAACTACCCGGGCAAATGATTGGAAGAGATCCATATTTATGTCCATTCCAAAGAAAAGTAATCTTACATAATGCAGATGTCATCAAACAATATCATTAAAATCACATGCAATAAATTTGGCTGACGATAAATCAAAAATGGTTGCAGCAGCACATCAAGAGGGAACTGCCAGAAATTCAAATTAGATTCAGAAAAGGACATGAATGCTAAGTTCAGATAGATCTTGACTGAAAGCAGAGAACACCAGAAAGATACTTACTTGTGTTTTGCTAACTACGTAAAGTCATTCAACTATATGGATCATACCAAACTATGGATAACACTGCAAAGAGCAAGAGTTCCAGAACACTTAATTATGCTCATGTGGAATCCATACATAAACCAAGAGGTAGTCATTCAAAATGGAACCAGGGGATAGTGAATATTTTAAAATCAGGAATGGTGTATGGCTAGGTTGTAGTCTTTCAACAAACTTATTCAATCTGTATGCTGAGAAAATAATCTGAGAAACTGGACTATATGAAGCAGCATCAAGTCTCATTAAAACCACACCTCCTTGTGTGGTGCTGTAGAATAAGCACTCGACCTCAAGGTCAGTTTGAGTCATAAGGTTACTAGTGCAAATTTACCACCACTCCTTGGAAACCCTAGACAGTGTTGTTATGAGTTGGAACTGATTTAATGGCACTTAACAACAGCAATAGCATAAAAAACACCTGATATCCAGGTGACAGGAACTTGTTTGCTGAAAGCAAAGAGAACTTGAAGCATTTAACGATGAAGAGAAAAGTATACTTTTACAACTCGGTATAAAGAAAAACAAAAATCCTTACAACTAGACCAATAAGCAACATCATGATAAAAGGAGAAATATTGAATTTGTTGAGGATTTCATTTTACTTGATTCCACAATCAATGCTCCTGGAAGTAGTAGTCAAGAAATCAAATAATTGTTCTGTATTAAGCAAATCTTCTGCAAAAGACCTC
Organism: Chrysochloris asiatica; assembly: GCF_000296735.1. NCBI lineage: Eukaryota > Metazoa > Chordata > Mammalia > Afrosoricida > Chrysochloridae > Chrysochloris > Chrysochloris asiatica. The sequence goes on from NW_006408576.1 coordinate 10,399,396, forward strand.
TTTAAAATGTTAAAGACCAATGCTGCAAAAGACCTCTTTAAAATGTTAAAGACCAATGATGCCACTTTGAGGACTAAGGTACGGCATACTCAAGTCATGGTATTATCAGTTGCCTCATATGAAAGTGAAAACTGGACAATGAATAAGGAAGACTGTAGAATTGATCCTTTTTAACTATGGCATTAGCAAATAATATGGAAGGACCATGGACTGTCAGAAGAACAAGCAAATTTGCCTTAGAAGAAATACAGCCAAAATGCCCCTTAGAAGTGAGACTAGCTAGTCTCAGTTTCATTTAATCTTAGAGGACATATTATCAGAAGGGACCGGTCCCTGGGAAAGGATACCGTATTTGGTAAAACAGAAGGTGAGTGAAAAAGAGGAAGACCCCCAATAAGATGGATTCTCACAGTGGCTATAGCAATGGGCTCAAACATAACAATAATTGTGAGGATGAAGGACCAAGCAGTGTTTCATTCTGTTGTATGCAATGGTGCTAAGAGTTGGAGGAGCTGACTTGATGGCACCTAAAATAGTAACAAAATCAATAGTAAATTACAAGGAAAATTGTTTATTGTTAATGAAATCTGAGAATGTTTCCCTTAAATGAAAAATATATGCAATATTTAAGTTTGAATTATATTATGGTAACCTGGAAATCATATTGGCAAAATGCTAAATGTTGCAGGAAGCATCAAAAGAAGATGGAAGGAATATATAGAGTCACTGTACTAAAATACTTTTTAAGTCACTCAGTCATTTCAGGATGTAGCATATGATTAAGAACCAATGGTATTGTACGAAGAAGACCAAGATGTATTAAAAGCATGGGTGAAACATTCAGGAATTCATGGAAACCAGTTGCGATATTTCAACAAATGGATGCAGCACTGAAGTTGCTCATTCCTCTATGGCAAGAAATTTGGACAACAGCTACATGGCCAACTGACTGGAAGTGATCCATGTACACGCTTATTCCAAAGAAAAGTAATTTAATAGAATGAGGAAATTATCTAACAATACCATTAATGTCACATCAAATTAAAATTATGGTGAAGATAATTAAAAAACGTTTGCAGTAGTATTTCCACAGCGAACTGCCAGAAATTCAAGCTGGATTCAGAAGTCATGGAATCACTGATATCACTGCTGATGCCAGATGGAAACAGAATACCAGAAAGATGTTTATCTGTGTTTTGGTGAATATATACAGTCACTAAAGTGTGTGGTTCATAAAAAAAAAATTATGGATGACATTATGAAGAATGGGAATTACTTGTGCTCAGGTTGACCATGTACATGGAATAGGTTGTCCAAACAGAAAAAGAGAATTCTGTGAGGTTTAAAATCAGGAATAGTATGTGTCAGAATTGTGTACCTTCATCATCCTTATTCAATAGGTATACTGAGCAAATAATATGAGGAGTTGGACTATATGAAGAAGGAAGCACCAGGATTGGAGGAAGAGTCATTAAGAACCTGTGATATGCAAATGACACAAACTTTTCTTGCTGAAAGACAACAGGACTTGAAGCACTTACTGATGAAAATCAAAGACTACAGCCTTTAGTATGGATTATACCTCAATAGAAAAAATAGTAAAATTCTTACAACTAGACCAATAAGCATCATCATGATAAATGGAGAGAATATTGAAGTTGTCAAGGATTTCATTTTACTTGCATCCATAATCAATGATAATGGATGCAGCAGTCAAGAGATCAAATGCCATATTGTATAGTGCAAATTTGTTGCAAAAGACTTTTTGAAAATGTTCAAAAGCAAATATGTCAGGAGTGCCTGATCCAAATCATGGTATTTTCAATCACCTCATATTCATGTAAAAGCTGAACAGTGAATAAGGAAGACTGAAAAACTCATTCCTTTGAATGATGGTATTGGCAAAAAATATTGAAAGGATGAGCAAATGTGTCTTAGAAGACGTACAGCCAGAATGCTTTTTGGAAGTCTCTTGTACTTTAGGCTTGTCATGAGGAAGAACCAGTCCATGGAGATGGACATCATGCTTGGATCAGGTGAAAAGAAAAGACTTTCCATTGGATGTACTAACACAGTGGCTACAACAATAGTTCAAATATAGCAAAAATTGAGAAAATGACACAGCACCAAAAATTATTTTATTTGGTTGTATATGGGGCATTTAAGAGTGTGAGCTGACTTGACAGCACCTAACAGCAATGACACAATCTGGAAATTCAGCCAGTGCCCAAAGACAGCAATTTTAACAGTATCGGTGTGGCAGTTTAAGTTTAAAGAACTCAGTTATGCTGACTAACACTGATTGATCATCACTAATTTACCACCTCTTCAACCTTTATTTGATTGATTGATTCTTTTAGTATGCACTTGAGGCCTGTGTATGAGCTGCTAAAGGAGCCAAAATATGAATCCTTGATAAAAGTAGGATTTGATAAAAATCTTATGTTTTTATGCCTTCAATGACTCCCCTCTGCCTATAGTAGGATTCCTTGGCAGGACATACACAGCCCTCTGTGATTCCTTCTCTGCTATTTTCTTACTTTGAAGCTACCTGTGCCATGGTCTTCCTATAGTAGAGTTCCCTATTTTCTATCCCACCACACTGTGCTCTGGATATGTTCACTGTCAAAAAGAAGAGTGAATAAGGAAGACCATAGAAGAATTGATGATTTTGAGTTACGGTGTTGGAGAATATCGAAAGTGCCATAAGCTGCCAAAAAAACCCAACAGATCTGTGTTGGAAGTACAGCCAGAGTGCCCCTTGGAGGTCAAGATGGCCAAACTTAGTCTCTCATACTTCGGACATATTGTCATGAGGGACCAGTCGCTGGAGAAGGATATCATGTTTGGTAAGGTGGAAGGTCAGAGAAAAAGAGCAAGACCCCCAATAAGATGAATTGGCCAAGTGGCAGCATCAATGGGCTCAAGCATGGCAACAATAGTGAGGTTGACCCAGGGTCAGGTAGTGTTTCATTCTGTTGTGCATAAGGTAGCTTTAAGTTGGTACTGACTCGATGGTACCTAACGACAACAACAACCCTGCATAAACCAAACTCCCGTGGGATATTGTTTGAATGCACCAGATTGTTGTGTTTTTCAGGCCTTCACTACTTGGCTCACCTTGCTCCTTCTAGCCACTAACACTTAGCATGTGGAGAACCTATTCTTCTTTTTAAGCATCATCTCTAGCTATTCAATGATACCTCTCCTGCCTTTTCTTTACTCAGTCCATGGTATAAACACCCTTCCTTAATGTTACAAGTTTCTAGAATATTTACTGTATTTCCAGAGTCAATTATTTACTCTTAGAGTGAAAGTCCCTGGGTATCACAGTTAACACATTCAGCTGTTCACCAAATGTTGAAGGTCTGAGTCTACCCAGAAACACATCAGAAGAATGGCCTAGTGATCTACATTCAAAAAAGTTCGTGATTGAAAATCTTACAGAGCACAGTTCTACTCTGAAACACACGGAGTCACTATGAGTTCAAATCAACTTCCTAGCAATTCGTTTTTAATAATTGGGTTGTTGGCATTCAAGGTGTTTTGGTTTCTAATCATAGGTTAATAATTTCCTGAAAAGACTAGAAAAATAACAAAGAATATTTCTATATACTTTTAATTTTTCTGTGAAGTTGTACATGTAAGTTTTATTAACTTCTGATGCTATTTTGAAGCATGGATTTATAGTGATGAAATCACATATAGTAGGACCTAACACATAGTGTTATTATTGTTAGGTGCCATCGAGTTGGATCTGACACATGGTGACCTGATGCACAACAGAATGAAACACTACCTGGTACTGTGCCATCCTCACAATTGTTGTGCTTGAGCCCATTGCTGATGCTGCTGTGCCAGTCTCACTAAGGGTCTTCCTCTATTTCGCTGGCCCTCCACTTTACCAAGCATAATATCCTTCTCCAGGGACTGGTCCCTTCTGTTAATATGTCTGAAGTATGAGAGATGAAGTCTCATCATCCTTGCTTCTAACGAGCAAGATGAGTGTTCTTCCAACACATATTTGTTTGTTCTGGCAGTCTATGGTACTTTCAGTACTGTTCCCCAACACCATAACTAAAATGCCTCAATTCTTATACAGTCTTTTGAATTCATTGTCCAACTTTCACATGCATATGAGACTATTGAAAATACCATGGTTTGGGTCAGGGGAACCTTAGTTCTAAAACTGATATCTTTGCTCTTGAACAATTTAAAGAGGTCCTATGCAGCAGATTTTCCTACGCAATACATTGATTGATTTCTAGAATTGCCAATTCTATGAACTTTGATGGTAGATTCCAGCAAAATGAAGTATTTGAAACTTCAATCTTTACTCCATTTATCAAGATGTTATTTATTGGTCTAGTTTTACATATTTTTGTTTTCTTTACATTGAGGTACAATCCATATTGAAGGATGTGATCTTTGATCTTCATCAACAAATATTGCAAGTACTCTTGGCTTTCAGCAAGAAAGGTTGTATTATCTTCTTAATACAGGTTGTTAATGAATCTCCCCCTAATCCTAATGCCATGCTCTTCTTCATAAATTCAGCTTCTCAGATTATTTGCTCACCATACTGATTGTATAAGTATGGTGAACAAATACAGCCCTGACACACACCTCTACTGATTTTACACCATTTTTTATCCCTTTGTTCTGTTCCAATGACTACCTCTTGGTCTATGTATAGGTTCTTCATGGGCACAATCAAGTGAACTGGTATACATATTCTTAACAATGTTATCAATAGCTTCTCATGATTCATACAGTCAAAAAACTTTGCATAGTCAATAAAGCACAATTATACATCTTCCTGGTATTATCTGCTTTCAGTCAAGATCATCTGATGTTAGCAATGTTTTCCCTAGCTCCACATTCTCTTCTGAACCTGGCTTGAGTTCCTGATAGTTCCCTGTGAATGTATTGTTGTAGCCATTTATAAATTATCTTCAGCAAAATTTTATTTGCATCATTAATGATATTGTTCAATGATTTCCACATTCCATTGGATCACCTATCTTTGGAATGAACACAAATATGGAACTCTTCCAATCTGTTGGCCAGATAGCTGTCTTCCAAATTCTTGGCATAGATGACTAAGTGCTTCTAGTGCTATACCAGTTTGCTGAAAGATTTAAATATGTATTCTGTCAATTCCTAGAGTCTGGTTCCTTATCAATGCCTTCAATGCACCTTGTACTTCTACCTTCAGTACTATTGATCATACACTACCTCTTGAAGTGGTTGAACATCAACTGCTTCTTTTTGGCACAGATTCTGTATACCTTCTATCTTCTTTTGATGTTTTCTACATCACTCAATAATTGTCCTTGAAATCATTCAATATTGCAAGTCGAGGCATGAAATTTTTCTTCTGTTCTGTCCGCTTGAGAAATGCTGTGTGTATTCTTCCCTTTGAGGTTTGTAACTCCAGGTTTTTGCACATTTCATTGTAATACTTGACTTTGTCTTCTTGAGCTTCCCTTTGATGTATTCTGTTCAACTCTTTCACTTCTTCATGTCTTCCATTAACCTTAATATTTCTATGCTGGAAAGCAAGTTTCAGGGTCTTTTATAACATCTATTTTTGTCTTTTCTTTCTTTCTTGTCTTTTTAATGACCTTTCTCTTTCATTCTGTCTGATGTTCTTGATGTTTTTAATGTTACCCCCACAGTACTTCTGGCCTTCAGTCATTAATGTCTAATGCATCAAATCTTTTCTTGAGATGATCAGTACATTCAGGTGAGATATGTTCATGGTTATATTTTGGCTATTGTGGGCATTTTAAATTTTTCTTCAGCTTCAGCCTGAGCTTGCATATGAGCAATTGATGGTCTGTTCTACAGTCTTCCCTGGCTTTGTTTTGGGTGATAATATGGAACAATAGCATGATCTCTTCTCACAAATGTAGTCAATTTAATTATTTTTATTCCGTTCGGTAAATTTCATGCATATAATCATCTCTTATGCTGTTTAAAAAGGTATTTGCAATGAATAAGTCATTGGTCTTGTAAAATTCTATCATGCAATCTGAAGCATCATTTCTATCAACAAGGCCATATTTTCCAAATGCTGATCCTTCCTATTTGCTTCTTACCTTTGCATACCACTCACCAGTAATTGTAAGTACATCTTAATCAATATTTCACACTGAAAAAGTTGGTAGAAGGCTTTAATTTCACCATAAGTGGCTTTAGTGGTTGATGCATAAATTTAAATAATGCTGTGATTAACTGATCTACTTTGTTGTTGTTGTTATTGTTAAGTGCCGTCGAGTCGGTTTTGACCCATAGCGACCCTGTACAGGGTTTCCGAGGGTGTAAATCTTTACGGGAGTAGAAAGCCTCATCTTTCTCCCGCGGAGCAGCTGGTAGTTTCAAACCGCTGACCTTAAGGTTCGCAGCCCGATTAGTAACCTCTACGCTACCAGATCTACTTTGTAGACTTATGTATATTATCCTGTCACATACAGTATTGCATTTCAAGACAGATCTTGAAATGTTCTTTTTAAATTATGAATGCTGTGCTGTTCTTCTTGAATTTGCATTCCCAGTGTAGTAAACCAAATTTTTTTTAGATTCATTCCTTAGCCATTCATTCATATGGCTAATACCAGTCAATTTCATTTCACGAATTCCTACGATACTGACCTTTATCTGTTCCGTTTCATTTTTGAGAGCTTCCAATTTTCCTAGATTCATAATTTGTATATCCTATGCCCCAATTATTAATGGATGTTTGCAGTTGTTTCTCCTCATTTTCAGTTTTGCCCCATCAGTAAATGAAGATCTGTAAAGCTTTACTCCTCTCCCGTCTTCACAGTCAACTCTACTTTGAGGAGACAGCTCTTCCCCCAATCATATTTTGAGTGCCTTCAAAACTGAGTGCCTAATCTTTCAGCACTATTCTGACAATATTCTGTTGCCACTTATAATGTTTTCATCTTCCGGAACTATATGTGACAATGTTCTGCTTCAATGCACAGGGTTTTCAGTGCCTAGCAATTCAGAAGAAGTAGGCCTCTCCATCTTCCTAATCTTTCTTAGTCTGGAAGATCTGCTGAAACCTGTCCATCATGGATAACCCTAACAGTATTTAAAATATCAGTGACATAGCTTCCAGCATCACAGCAACGTTCAAGCCACCTAGGACAAACTGACAGATAAGTTGTCAGTACGACAAACTAACAGACTACAAATGGTCAGTCTAAAGAGTAGGGCTTCAAAAAATATTCACTGCATGAATGATCCTGTGCATTTCCCTATATTTCTCAGATTTTGCTCTTAAGGCTTCACAGGCAATAGTATATAGTATTAAACAAAAAGATAATGTACTCATTTTCAACTAAGTCTTTCTTAATATAGTTTTTTTTCCTATAAGTCACTGCAGATGTAAAAGTATATCTTTCTCTCCCCAGGGAGAAACAGATTTCTTGAGCTTGATTTTAGTGGGAGCCCATTTTAAGTTCAAACCAAGTGTCCTCAAAAGTCAAAGTTTGCTTCTTTTTCTTATTTCTTTGTATTTTTTTCTAAGTTAAATATCTGTCTTATCTATAATGAAAGTGACTCAATTAGAATTATTGCAGATGCTCCAGAATTTTATAAATGTTTCCATATGTGATTTCCATGTGGATAAAATCATTCTACAATATTTTGTAACTTGATCCAGAGACAAATACAAAGAAAAATACATTTTGAGGTTATTATATAATTCTAAAACTGATCAATTCACTATGTTTCTGATATCACTTGGGAGGGTGTATAGGACTATTATCACAAACAAGCCAGATCACTATATTTTGAACTATGACATTAGTATTTACCATTTCTTACCTTTTCAGGGGAATCCTGGTGTGGCACTGTGGGTTAAGGCGCCAGACTGCAAAACCATTTGAACTGCAAGGTTGGCAGTTCAAGCTCACCAGCTGCTCCTTGGAAACCCTATACAGGGTCACTATGGGTCAAAACCAACTCAACAGCACTTAACAACAACATCTTTTCTGGGTCTCGTTATCCTCATCTGTAAAGTTCACATAAACATATACCTGCATCATAAGGTTATTTTGAGGATTAAATGCAACAATATATATATGTTTAGAAAGCACAGGTACACAGTAAGTGTCCAATCAATGCCAGCTATTATGTAGACCAGGCTATACTTAGAATAAGACACTTTCCCCATTCAATTTTTCTCAAATTCAGAATACATAAGAATAATTAAGAAGTTGATTTAACCATACAAAACCCTATACATTCTGCAGGTGATTCTAATTCAGTACATCTATTGCGGACCTTGAAAACTGCCTTTGTAACAAGTTCTCACAAGTGAATGTAATGTGGAAAATGTGTGATCTGAACTGTTAGTAACAGAGGTCAGTGATATCACGAGCAAAGCAACTTTCAAAACTGAATGCAGAAATACTCAGTTTCATCCTTGTCAAGGATTTCACTTTACTTGAATTCACAATCAATGCCTATGCAAGCAGTAGTCAATAAATCAAAGGTTATGTTGCATGTCTGCTGCAAAAAATAAATAAATAAATAAAGTTTAAAAAAAATTAAAATGTCACCTTAAGGACTCAATTGCAACGACTGACCCAAGCCATGGTAAACTTGGAGGTCAGTGAAAAAGAGGAAGATTCTCAATAAGATGTATCGACACAGTAGTACCAACAATGAGCTCAAATGTAATAATCGTGGGGAGCGCATAGGACTGGGCAGTGTTTCCTTCTGTTGTACATAGGGCTTCTATGAATCAGAAACAACTAGAAGACATATAACAACAACAAAAAAAAATATGAATATGAAAATCGGGCCATGAATAAGGAAGACAGAAGAACTGATGCATTTAATTTGTGTTGGCAAAGAATATTGCCAGAGGAAGGAATAAATCTGTCTTGGAAGAAGTACAGTCAAAAAGCTCCAAAGAAGTGAAAATAGTGAGATTTGGTCCCGTGTACTTTTGACATACTATTAGGAGGGAAAACTCCCTGAAGAAGGACATGATAACTAGGTAAAACTGAGGACCAAATCAAAAGAGGAAGACCTCTAAGAAGATGAATTGACACAGTGGCTGTAACAATGGGCTCAAATATGGCAAGGACTATAAGGATGACACAATACTATGCAATTTTTGTTCTGTTGCATATAGAGTTGCTGTAAGTTGGAATCAACTCAAAAAGACCTAGGAATAACAGCAACATCGTTTATAGAAAAAGTGTATATAATGTTCTCATATACACAATCTCACTGCACCTATGAGGAAAATATGGACGTACCCTTCAACAGAAATATGAAAACTATACATTTTCAAAGTTTCTTTTTCCTGAAAGAAAAACTTTTCCATTTCTTTTTTTTGAAAATAATAGCAATATCTTTTTTCCTTTTATTATAATAACTTTATTGTAACTACCTAATTTAGCTTCTGCCATTTAGCATGTTTCCCAAAAGCCAGAAATAATTATCATTTTTTCATCATGCTACTTAGAAGTAATGAATTCTGCTCATACTTTTTTCCTTTCCTAGATGTTCAAGTAATCTAATCCAATCCTATTTTCAAGTGAAGTCTTTTCATTCTCATACTACAGAAGAAGTTACCAAATTTTTTAAACTTGCCAAAATCTTCACTATCTTTCTCAAAGTTTCTAGTTTCTGACTCATTACCACAGGTCCTTTTGACATTTATTAAAAAACAACAACTTCTTTTTTATCTGGCCTGTTTTTTTTGTTTTTGTTTTTTTTTTTGTAGACCGTGTAATAAAGAAATGCTTACACTGGGTAGACCAAATGTAAAAGGACCAAAGGCCTCAGGCTTAGGGACCTGAGAACACAGCACTAGAATAATTAGAAAAGCATGGTCAACAGAGGCACATTTTTTACACTACAAGCTAATTAAAAACAGACCTAATTCGGAGCCATATTCTATTAAATCGAATTTGTTTGCAAAAGGCAGCTAAATGGCAGTGGTTTGAAGTTAGAAAATTTTAATCTCTCCTGATTCTGCCTCTTACTGTGTCTCATTCAATACACTAACCTGGATCTCAGTTCCTTAAGAAAAAAAAAAAAAAAAATTAAAGATGGTTTTTAAATTTCCATTCAAAAATAAGAATCTGAAATCCCCAGAACATAAGTAGAAGTGGGAATTAACCTGAAATTCTCAATGTATTCCTGTCTACTAAAATGGGTGTTATTTCCTCCTGGTTTTTAAATTTTAAAAATGAATGTAGGACTTAACCTGGCAGTTCTTACTCAGACAAAAAAATTCATGAACATCTAGATATATCTAACAGGCAAGAGATAGCTGAAAAAGACAGGTGAATTACCTAGAAAATATGAGTTCCTAAAGGAAAACAATTGTTTCTACTGAATTTAGAATGAAAAACAAAGGACAGTGATTAAAGAACACTCAACTAGTAAGCAAGGGTTTTCCTTCTCATTAGCAGGATTCATTTGATCATCTAACTTGTGATGACCAGCATCTCTTTTATAGGAGTGAACACTGTGAATGGTCGTAATGGAAAATTTACTTTTATCAAAGTAAATAATAGAGAAAAATCTGTAAGTGCAGGAAAACTCAGAAGATGCTACTCAAAGTGTGAGCAAAGTTTACAGAAGATAACGCTTGACTTTTGTTTTTCTCTGTGTTCGCAAATGTTAATTTTATCTGAAGTAGGGATTATCATTTGGTGGTTTTCCCTAACTTACTTTTGCAAGGCCCTAAATTGTAGCTAAAATAAATTTAGTTTATATAATGATACCTATGAATACTTAGAGACCTTACTCACCACCCACTAATCAATATTATAATTGAGCCATTGTTTTTCATTCAGAACTAGCTAATGATTAGAGTTTGCATTCAGAGCTCTCAATGTGTGCAAACACAGCTGCCAACTTTAAGAAAAGATTTTTTTTTAACCTTAAAATGCATTATTTAGGGTACAGACTATAACATTGAATAATGCCTCAAATTAGATGTTAGAAAGCCTATTAAAGCACAATTTAGCTTTTCGTACCCTGGTGTGGCTTTGTAGGATACGCACAGGACTGCTAATTGCAAGGTCATCAGTTGAAAACCTTCAGCAACTCCTCCAAAACCCTATACAAGGTCACTATATATGTCTATATATCTATATCTATATCTAATCTATATCTATATTTCTCTCTCTATATATATATGTGTGTGTGTGTGTGTGTGTGTGTGTGTGTGTATAAAATGTTAACTGTCTACTTCCGGTACGGCAGGACAGCCGGAAAAGGAGCGAAGGACCCTGGGGCCATCGATGGAGAAGAGCGAAGAGCGGAATCCTACCCAGAGAGGCGGTGAGGCCTGAGATGTAAGCAGAGAACATGACGTCAAGAGATGGTGTGGCTGGGGATTCGGAATCTGGAGATGGAAAGGGGTTGAGGACTGTGGTGGGTGGGTGGGGGGCGGGTGCAGGCTTACAGGGTACACCCCTTGGTTGGGTGAGGATGCATGGTTCGAAAGGTAACTATGCCAAAGAAATGATGGATGATGGAATGAATGTAAAGCTGATGTTCTCCCATGTAGACTATCACACAATTCACAATAAAAAAAAAGAAAAAAATGTTAACTGTCATGGAATCAGTTTCAACTCATTGTGCATGTATATATATATAGAGAGAGAAACCCTATACAGGGTCACTATGGGTCGGAATCGACTCTACGGCACTTAACAACAATATATATATTCACAGCGATCCTGTACAGAGTTTCCGAGGCTGTAAATCTTTACCGGAGCAGAAAACCTCATCTTTCTCCCGCGGAACAGCTGGACCCTGAGGTTCGTAGCCTGATTCGTAACCACTATGCTACCAGAACTTCTTAGCCACACCATATATGTATATATATATATATATATATATATATATATGTATTTTTAAATACTTATTTATTTACCTGAATAGACTCCCTGAAATTTTTTTTTTTTAAAGAAAACACTACACAAAAGAAAATCTCCTATACTGCTCTTTATGAGTACCTTAAATGAAACTAACAGCTTGAAATAACACATTGAACTAATATGTATCTTATCACTGAATGGATATTTTTCTAGTCTTGTAGGCTTTCACGTATATTAAATTGCAATTGTAAATCATTCCTTCACTTTCTTTATGGTTCCACTGAGATTTTCCAGATGTGAGTGGGAAGAAGAAAAAAGGATATGAGCAGAGAGATGGAAAAAAGCTTGATCAGTTTCATCAGAAATTCTTAATACAGTTTAGGGGTTTTAGAATATTTTAATATCCATATTTAATGTTAACATACATTAATTGACAATCATTCTCAGGACTTTCTTCTTTTTACTACTTTTTGGTTATGATTGGGGAGGTGTGTTCTGCATTTGTTATTCCATTTAGGATCATGGGATCAGCAAGAGATCCCTGCATCTCCACTTCATTGGAATGTTTCATTGTAATTCTAATGACAAAAGCTTACCTGGAAACAAAAGTGCAGGTTTTTCCACCTGGAGTTCTTTGTAATCAGCTCTAATTCTTCACTCTGTGTGGTATCTTAAGCTCTAAGTCAAATCTTCTGCTTACAGTTTGGGGCAATTTCTTCACCTTTTTCTCTTCAGAGTGTCAGAACAAAAACCAAACATGGATGAATACTAGCCTACATTTTGATTATAAAAGAAATATACACACATTATTGAAAGCTTAGAAAAGACAAAACCTTTGTTTTCATTTCCCACCACCCTGAAAATGCTTCTGATATCTTTTTATATTTTATTTTTCTCTTTGATTTTCCTTCTTTCTAGAAATGCCATTTTATATTTTGCTTATTGAAAGAAAACCTAACAAAACAGAACTTATTTCAACAAAGGAAGAAAATGTAGAAATACTGTTTAGTAAAGGGAAAAATAATTTAAATCACCCTTCATCTTCCTGTCCAGAGTTTTGCCAACTTTTCAGTGTGCATCCTTCCTGTTGCTTCTCTACATAGTTTTGCATATTTCTACAAACTGTTTAATTTTCTTACCTTCTTTTGTAATGTTTATTAAAATGGGACCTTGTTATCCATACAATTTTGTTGCCTGATTTAAAATTATTATTATTTTACTTAAAGGCACCAAACTCCTGTCCAGAGGTGTATGGACCCAAAATGTGAAAGATAAACTACAAACTCTGCTAGGAACTGCTACTTTTTGCTGCTTCCCATAAACAAAGATATTGGGCCCTTTTGAACCTAGAGAGTCAGGACACGACAACCTCTTCAGAAGAACCACCTTGATATCCACAGCCAGCTGGGTTCTCTGGAGGGATTTCTGATCTTTGTTAGGGGCAAGCCTTAATGTGCAACCTCTCTGAGCAGTCAGTAGCACTTTGCTTCTCATATTGTGTCTAGATAGTATGGAATATTCTAAGCAAAGGACAATGATCACCTTAAACATCTCAGAAAGAAAAAAGATCATAGGTCAACATTGCACAAGCACCAAAACTATTCCACTTGACTTTTGGAACAACACTATTAGATTCTAGCAAGAGGAGGGAGGAAGGGAGTGATAGGGGCACAGAGATCCAAACAAAGCCAAGTTTCCTCTGTCACAAAGACTTTATGTCCAAAATGGTTCCAGGGGCCAAGATAAGGAAATCAAGATCTTTCAGCCCCTCCTGTCTCCCTGTAATGCTTAAATATACTGTGTGTGTGTTTGTTTGCTTTTCCAGGCCTGTGCTGAAATCCTGAAATCTGACCTCTCAGAGGCCACAGTCCCTTGAGCTCAAAGGGATCAACATTTGTGCTTGCTTCTTTCAGGGACTAGCCATCCCAAGTAGAGACGAGTAGAAACACTTCTAAACAGTAGTCTATTCAGTTCAGGCTAAAAAGGAGCTCCAAAAAAATAAATTTGTTACAGCTGTTTCATGGGGGAGGTGGGTAAATATTTCTTTCCAGCAGACGGGGCCTGTTAGAGTGTATAGTGGTATTTGTGAATTCAGAGAGAGAATATGATTTCTGACTTTGCTCTGCTTCTCCCTCCTAATTTTCTGGAAGCTTATTAAGTAGTTTACTGTGATTTAGGAGAAAATTTACATCACACATTAGGTTCTCCTTTAACAATTTCTATACATATTTTTCAGTGACATTGGTTACACTATTCACAATGTATTAGCATTTTCATTATTTCCATTCTAGTTGTCCTGTTTCTATTATCTAGCTTCCTTGTCCTCCATTACTTTCTTACCTTTGGTCTAGGGTATATGTTGACTATTAGGTCTCATATCAATTATATTTATAGAACTACAGTACTCACAGGTAATATTGTTTATTTTATAAGCCACTCTGTCTTTTGGTTGATAGGTGACTGTTAGGTGTGGTTTGAGTTCCAAGTTTAAAAAGCATCCCAGAGCAATAGGTTCGGGAACTTCTCTAGACTCTACAAGTCCAGTAGTTCTGATCTTTTTAGAAATTTGAATTTCTCTCATTCTATCTGGGACCCTCTACTGTGTCCCTAGTAAGAAAAATCAATGATCAATGAAGGTGATTTTCTGATGGGACTACTGTTGTTAAGTTTCATTAAATTGGTTCTGACTCATGGAAACCCTGGATATGTTCCTGAGGCTGTAAATCTTTACAAGAACAGAAACCCTCCTCTTTCCCCCATGGAGAGGCTATTGGGCTCAAACAATAGATCTTGTAGCTCACAGTTCAATGCTTATCCTACAGAGTCACTGTGCTAGAGCTAATGCATATCTGTGTTGCTTAACATAGAATGCATCCTCATTGCATCATTGCTGTAACAGTTTACAATATATATGAGCATAAATGTGCATTTTATAGTTGTTGTTGTTGTTGTTAGGTGCCATCAAGTCAATACTGACCCATAGAGACTTTATACACAGCAGAACAAAACACTGCAGGATCCTGGGCCAACCTCACTACTGTTGTCACGCTTGAGTCCATCGATACTGCCACCTAGCCAATCCATCTCGTTGGGGGTCTTCCCCTTTTTCTCTGAACCTCCACCTTACCAAACATGATATCCTTCTCCAGTGATTGGTCCCTCCTGCAATATGTCCAAAGTATGAGAGACGAAGTTTGGCCTTCTTGGCCTCCAAGGAGCACTCTAGCTGCACCTCTCCCAAAATGGATCTAATGGTTCTTTTGGCAGCCTATGGCACTTTCAGTATTTTCCTCCAACACCATAACTCAAAAGCATCAATTCTTCTACGGTCTTCCTTATTCACTGTCCAGCTTTCACATGCATATGAGGTTATTGAAAATACCATGGCTTGGGTCAGGCGCATCTTAGTCCTCAAGCTGACATCTTTGCTCTTCAACACTTTAAAAAGGTCTTGTGCATAATGCAATACGTCAATTGATATCTTGACTGATGCTTCCGTGAGTGTTGATAGTTGATCCAAGAAGAATGAAGTCCTTGACAACTTCAACCTTTTCTCCATTGATAAGAATGCTGTTTATTGGTCCAGTGATGAGGATTTTTGTTTTCTTTACATTGAGGTGTAGTCCATTGGAATGTATATAGTTAGTACAAGGGAAAATGGCTCATGTGTTAATTTATTGACTTTGATTTTAAACCATGTTTTTTCTTTCCAATATTTAGGAGCATCTTCATTAAAATGTCTGCAAGATGAAAGTTTTAGAATAGAAAACACACACACACAAATCAAACAATAGTTGTTGTTGTTAGGTACATTTGAGTCCGTTCCAACTCATGAAGTGACAATATGCAAAACAGAACAGAACACTGTCCAGTCCTGTGCCATCCTTACAATTGTTGTTTGACCCATTGTTGCTGCCACTGTGTTGACCCATGCCATTGGGTGTCTTTCTCTTTTGCACTGACCCTTCACTTTATCAAGCATGATGTCCTTCTCCAGGGACTGGTCCTTCCTGCCCAAAGCACAAGAGGCAAAACCTCACCATCCTCAATTCAAAGGAACATGCTGGCTATACTTTTACAAGACAGATTTGTTTGTTTTTCAGGCAGTCCATGTTACTTACAATATTCTTGACCAATGCCATCATTCAAACGCACTGATTCTTCTACAGTGTTCCCTATGCATTGTCCAATTTGCACATGCATATAAGGTGATTTAAAATACCATGGTTTTGGGTCAGGGTTTCCTTAGTCTTCAAACTGACACCTTTGCTTTTTAATTCTTTAAAAAGATCTTTTTTTTAGCAGATTTGCCAAACATATCATTTGATTTCTTATCTGTTGCTTCCTGATCATTGACTGTGGAGCCAAGCAAAATGACGTGTTTGACAACTTATATCCTGTCTCCATTTATCATGATACTTATTGATCCAGTAGTGAGGATTTAATTTTCTTTGCATTGAGGTACAATCCATACTGTAGGTTGTAGTCTTTGTATGGTGGTGGTTGTGTGCCACCGAGTCGATTCTGACTCATAGGGATCCTAGATAGACTTTTTGAGGCTGTACATCTTTACGGGAGCAGAAAGCCTAATCTTTCTACCACAGAATGGCTGGAAGTTTCTAACAGCTGCCCTTAAGGTTATCAGCCCAACTCATAATCACTACACTACCAGAGCTCATTGTTATATTTGTATGTTGTTGCTGTTGTTAAGTACCATGGAGTCAGTTCTGATTCATAGTGACTCTGCACAGGGTTTCCAAGGCTGTGAATCTTTATGGGAGAAGAAAACCTCATCTTTCTACCGTGGAATATCTGGTAGCTTCAAACTGCTGACCTTGAGGTTAGCAGCCCAATTCATAACCACTACACTACTAGAGCTCCTTTGTATTTGTATTGTTGTTGTTGTTGTTGTTAAGTGCTGTCGAGTCAGTTCCAACCCATAGCGACCCTGTACAGAGTTTCCGAGGGTGTAAATCTTTATGGGAGCAGAATGCCTCATCTTTCTCCCGCAGAGTGGCTGGTAGTTTCAAACTGCTGACCTTAAGGTTCGCAGCCCAATTTGTAACCACTACGCTACCAGAGCTCTATATAGAAGAATGAAATATACAGATTAAGAATTTAGTGTACACTTAATATGAAACATGATTTTGCTTTGCTGGATGCCAATTTACATTGATGTTAACATTGCCAAGTCAAAATATATTTTTAATTTTTTTTCTTTGTATTATGCATTAATTTATGTTCATCAGAAATATATGGTAAAGTCTAAACAGTTGGTACCACTTAATGTGTCCTTACTTAGAAATAGGTTCCTTGCAGAAGTAATTAGTTATCTTGAGGTCATGCTAGAGGAATAAGGTGATCCCTACCTAGTCCAATGTGAGCAGTGTCCTTATAATGAGGAGAAGAGATACACACAGAGACACATAGGGAAGACAGCCATGTGAGCAGCAAGACAGTTATCAAGGTGATGTTTCCACAGACACTCATATTTCTAGGATCACCAGAAGGTACAAGAGGCAAGAACAAATTCCTCCCCTGAGCTTTCAGAGAGAGCACAGCTCTATTGATACCTTGAATTTAGACTTCTAGCCTCAAGAATAATGAAGAAATACATTTCTATAGTTTTAAGACACAGGAAACTAAATGCAACTAGTAATACTGATATTTCTGTGATGCCCCAAAATCATAGAAAACATTGTGAGATCAAAATTGTTACTAATTAGCTTAATAAAGGTCAAGTTTAGTTTTAAAGGAGGACACACTACATTCTAAAGTTTGTGTTATTATCATTTGCTAATCTAAAAATATTTTCTTTGACTTCTGTAAGGAAAAATAAGGTAAAATTATCAAAAGTTACTCTTTTTCATTTTTGTCATTCAGCCTTCCACTTAATAGTTTTTACACCTAAATAGGACTATTACTTTTAAAGGGAAATACAACTTCTCTAGCAAAATGGTCAAAATAATACAATTATGTCTGGCATTTTCCATTATTTAAAATATAATCATGCATTTGTTTGCTCAGAAATACGACACCTACGATGTGTGGTTCCATACAATAAGCAGTGAACTGTAAACCGCAAGGTGTAAAAGTCTGAAAGATAAGACTTTCTGCTCCCACAAAGATGGAAAGCCTCAGAAAACCTTTACAGGGTTGCTGAGTCAGAACTGACTCATCAGCACTTAATAACAACAACAGATGTACAAACACTTGTGTGTGTGTGTGTGTGTGTGTGTGTGTATGAAAGAGATTCCATTCCTCTAATTATCCATGTATACTATGCTACTAGGATGCCTTTGGGATTTTCCACTGTAGTCACAATCACAGAGACAGATTCTTGCTCATCCATTAGCCAGCATATTGGTCTTCATCCACTCAAACTCAGAAGTCATGAACTGTGAGCTATGCCATTCCAAAGCTGTTTAATACTGTGTTCATAAAAGCCCTGATACAGAAGAAATCATTCCTTGTCTGTCACCCAATAAGTGCTGAATTTATAAAACATGACATATGCCCAACTTTAATAGGGCCAAACGTGGTCCCATATGGTATTATTTGATGCCAAAGCACTCTCCCCTATGGGAAACACAAATGTTTAGAAATTAGGTTATCCAGTTGAAGTCATCAAAGCATCACATGTTTTCCTAATTTTTTATCTACATCATTCAGATGATATTTAAGAATACCAAGTTTAAACTACTACTTAAAGTTGAATCATCTTAAAAGTCTACCTCAATGTTATCAATCCCCTGCTTAAAATGAGTGTCCTAGTATGACACTGTTGGATAAGCACTGGACTGCCAACAACAAGGTTGGAAGTTCAAACCCATAAGAGGCTCCTGAGAAATCCTTTACAGAGTCTCTATGAGTTGGAACCAACTCCACTGGGCTTAACAACAATAGTAATAGTTGCTGAATACATGATGATGTGTAACCTTTGTAGTCAGCAACTTATGTTCAAAATAAAAGATTTTTCATGTATTACCTCTTACTGTTTCCTAAAGTAATCTCCAGTCAGGCAGTCCAAGATGAGGTCCCTTAAACATGCTTCATCAGAGTTGTGATGGATATGTACTTCTCTGCTGAGATATTTCTGTATTTATTAACTCTCTCTCTTGCAGCCCCTCCCAACACAGTTGTCACCACTCATGCCAATGTAGACTTACCTAAATTCCTTCTATTCTGTGAAATCTTCCCTGACATTTAGCCCACAGAAATTTTTCCCTTGACATTATCAGTCTTGAGCACTAATATGTATATGGCCATAACTTAACGTGTAATTGGTCTCCCCAACAAATTGTGAATTTTTTTAGGACAAATGTTTGTGCATTCATTTACTCAGAAAGAACTTATTTAGTGACTACTCTAATAACTTGATGGTTTATGACACCAATCATCATCATCATAAAATCAGTAACTGTCAGATACAACACAGATACTTTCTTTATGTAGTAAATCTTACTATATACTCATAACTACTACATGAGGTTATTGAATGCCCAGATTTAAGTGAAACTGAATCTGAGCAAGGTTTAACAATTTGCTCAAAGCCATAAAATTATTATTTGGCAGGTTTAAAATTCAATTTCAAGTCTTTCTGACTCTAAAGCCTATATTCATTTTTCTGTGCAGTGATCTGTATTAGACTGTGAGTTCTATGGTCCAAAGAGAATACATGATACTTAGCCTCAAGTGGCTTGCAATATAGTTGAGATCATAACATAGTGCATTTACCTGACAGAGAACTGAATCAAGGAGATGGCTTTCAATGTTTAGTGTTGGGCTTATATTTTTCCCAAATGCAAGAAATATAATTGTTTTGGCTTTGAAAATGGAGAAGGAGCAACATAGTAAAATAGTTATTTTTATTGCTTGGATAATTTACATTAATTTATAAAATAAGATTAATATTACCTGTCATATCAATTTCAAAGTTGTTGGGGGATCAAATTAAACAAAAAACCATGAAAATTATAAATGCTTCCCAATTTTAGCATAGTTTAGATGAACATGTTAAACAGATTATATAACCTGAAATAATTAATATTCTGCCTTATACCAAGCATTAGAAACAAAAACAAAATACATAAGTAAAAATTTTATAAAATGAGTAGTATAGATGATTTCATACAATAAAGATGATTTCATAGTTCTAATCACCCATTTCTTTCCACTCTTTAATTCCTACAAAGTTTGCTCTTTTTTCTTATCCGCTCCTTGATTTCTTTGTCTCCCATTGGCTTTTTTTGTCCTTTTGCCCAGTCTGTTTCCCATGTTTATCCTTTTAAACTAATGTTTCACTTGCTTGCTTAGTAACTAAGCATATATTGTACACACTTGCTTTTCCTATCACTGGTATACCAGGTCATCAAATTTCCCTTCCTTCCCTCACACCTCCATGCAATGTGAACAGTGACCAAATTACACATGGATATCATTGTGTTATGCTTCTCCATGGTCACCTTTACTCAAGATTTCATTTCTCCAATAGTCATTAACTCTCTTTACATGCCTTTGAACTTCATCAAGTTATGAATCACATTCTTGCTATCATTTCAACATGAGGCCTCTGCTACAACTTTTCCAAAAAGTTTAATATAATCGTTTTATTCTGGAGGTAGGGGAGAGGACGGATTGTTCTGTAACCAAGTCCATATCGTTCTTTCCTCTCAGGGGAGGAAGTATTTCTTTTCCTGGCAATACAAAGTCTTTTCTCATGCCCAATATCCCTTCTAGAAATTATTTAATAATCTATATATTTTAATCTATTTCTTGTTGTGTAACAGATTCCAGTGACGATTAATGAAACTAAATCTGAGCAAGACTAAATAATTTTCTCAAAACCATGAGATTTTTATGTGGCAGTGATAAAATTCAATTTCAAATCTTTCTAACTCCAAAGTCTGTTTTTGTTTCTCAGCAACGATCTGTATTAGACACGGTGAGGCCTAGGGTCAAAAAGAATACATGATATTCATTTCCATTTTGCTTCTTTCTTTTAGATTTTTTTCATTCTGGTCTCCATTTTTACTGTTGTTATTCTGTGCCATTGAGTTGATTCTAACTCATAGTGACACTATTTTTGTTGTTGCTCTGTGCCACGTAGTTGGTTCCGAATACATAGCGACCCTCTACAGGGTTTCTGAGGCTGTAAATCTTTACAGGAGCATAAAGCCTCATCTTTCTCCCATGGAACAGCTGGTAGTTTTGAACTGCTGACCGTGAAATTAGCAGTCTGATTTGTAACCACTATGCTACCAGAGCTCCTCATAGTCAGTTGGTACTGGTAACCAGGCACCATCCAGTTCTTTTGTATGAATGCTCAATATTTTCTATTAGTCCATTGGACTAACTGATTGTATCTTCAATTATCATCGCTCTTCTTTCTTCAGCACATAGAAAGGTCAATAGTTGTACCTTAGATGGCCACTCATGAGATTTTAAGATCCCAGATGCTACTCACCCAAGTAAGATGTAAAACATTGTCTATGTGGACTGTGTCATACCACCTGACAATGGTATCCCCTGAGACTATGGCTCTGAGTCCCCAGGCCCAGCAACTCAGTGTCTCAAGTTGTTTGATAATATCAAAGACGTTTTCATCATTTTTCCCACTGTATTCATAGATGCGTTTGCAACAAGGTAAATACCCATGTACAAATATCCTCTTTCAAACTTATAAATATTTGTGTGTATTTGTTCATGTATCTGCCCACAGAATGCTGTTGTTCTAAGGTTGTGTGTATAACACTATTTACGTCTATCCCTTTAGCTCTTGCATACTTTCCTGTGTCTCTACCTGTCTTCATCATTCTTCTGCCAACTTCCCTCTTCTTGTATATTGCTCTTTGTTTTTGTTGTGAAGTGTCATTGAGTCGGTTCCAACCCATAACGACCTTGTATAGGGTTTCCAAGGAGCAGCTGGTGAGCTTGAACCACCAACCTTGCAGTTCAAATGGCTTTGCAATCTGGCGCATTAACCCAGAGCACCACACCAGGACTCCATATTGCTCTTACTATCATCCAAATCAACATGTGTCTACATACTCTAGCCAGTGAATTATTCTTCCTTTCCTAGCACCTGTGGTAACCAACAAGGAACATATCTTTTAACATGAAGATCTTTTCTTGAGTTTTTATAATAGTGGTCTCAAGCAATATTGTCCTTATGTGATTGACTAATTTCACTCAGCATACTATCCTCCAGGTTCATCCATGTTATGAGATGTATTGCATATTTACTATTCATCACCATTGCATAATATTCTATATGTATTGATAGTTGTTTATCCATTCTTCCATTGTGAATAGCGCTGCAATAAACATCTGTGTGCATATAAGTATTTGTGTCCTGGCTTTTTTTTTCTTGTGAATATATACCAAGTAGAGAAAATGCTGGGTCATGAGATATTTCTATATCTAACTTTCTGATGAAGTGCCATACTGTTTTCCACAGTGGCTGAAACATTTTAACGTCCCATCATCAATATAGGACAGTCCCATTCTCTCTACACCCTCACCAGCATTTATTGTTTTCTGTGTTTTTTAACTTTGGTATTAATGCTGGTATGACACGATATAAAAACATTGATGCTTTGATTTGCCTTAGGATCACTATAAGTTGGATCTGACTCGATGGTACTTAATAACAGCAACAACAATGACTAATGATTACCAATATTTCTTTATGTATTTTTTGACTACCTGAATGCCTTCTTTTGTGAAGTGTTTGTTCATTTCCTCTGCCCACTTTTTAATTGGGTTTTTTTTTTTTTTTTTGGTAAGGTGCTGTGGTTTTCTATAAATTTTAGAAATTAATCCCTTGTCTGACATGTCATTGCCAAAAATGTTTTCCTAATCTATGGACCCTCTTTTAACATTTTTGGCAAAATCTTTTGATAAACATAATTGCCTAATTTTTAGGAGAGTCCAGTAATCTGTTTTATCTTCTACTGATTGTTTTTAGTTATGTTTGAGAGTATATTTTTGCCACATATTGGCACCCCTATGTTTGTACCTACTTTTTCAGTGATGATCTTTATAGCTGTAGGTTTTACATTTAGGTCTTTAATTAAAACACTGAGTTTGTTTCTGTATATAATGTGAAAAGTGAGTCTTGCTTCATTTTACTGCAAATGGATTTCCAGTTTTGCCAGTACCATGTGTTGAAGAAATTAAATCCCTTTGACAGGGATTTGGCCCTTTATCAAAGATCAATTTACTGTATGTGGCTAGATTTACTTCTGGATTCTCATTTCTATTCCATTGATTTATGAATTATTTGTTGTACCAGCATCAGACTGTTTTGACCACTAACTTGTGAAACAGATTTTGAGATCACGGAATGAGAGGCCAGCTTTGTTCTCCATCTTTAGAAATCTTTTGCTTTTCTGAGGTCTCTTTCCTTTCCATATGAAGTTAGTAATCAGTTTTTTTCATCTTTTTAAAGAATGACATTGGAATCTGGATTTGGATTGCATTACACCTCTAGATAGCTTTGGGAAGTATTGCCATTTTAAAATGTTAGATCTTCTTATCCATAAACATGATACAGTCTTCCATTTTTGAAAATCTTATGGTTTCTTGTAGTAGTGTTTTGTAGTTTTCTTTATATAGTTCTTTCCTTTCATCTTTTGGGTGGCTGCTGGAAATGTTATTGTTTTCCTGATTTCCTTTTCAGATCTATGTTTATAGTGCAGAGGAATCCAACTCAATTTTGTGTAATGATGTTATTTATACCCTGCCACTTTGCTGAATCTTTGGAGTTCCAAAAATTCTCTTGCTGAGTCTGAGATTTTCTACATATAGGAAAAGACCAACTGCAAATAGAGTTTTACTTCTTTTTTCTTTCTGTATTTCCTTGAATAAGATTGCTAATATAATATTGAATATGAGTGATGATAAAGGGCATCATTGTCTGCTTCCTCTTCAAGAGAATGCTTTCAGTTAGTCTCCATTAAAAGTATTGTTGGCTTTTGGGTTTGTATATATGCTCCTAATTATTTTGAGAAATATCCCTTATATTTCTATTTTGTTGATTTTTTTAAAATCAGGAATGGATGTTAGATTTTATCAAATGCCTTTTCTGCATCAACTGATATATGTGGTTCTTTTCCATTGTTTCTTTTGTATAGTGAATTATACCAATTGTTTTTCTAAAATTGAAGGATCCTTGCATCTCTGATATGAATTCCACTTGGCCATGATGTATTATAGTCTAGATATGTTGTTTAACTCTATTGGCGAGGATTTTGTTGAGAATTTTTGCTTCTATGTTTAGGAGGGATGTTGTTATTGTTGTTGTTAGGTGCTATCAAGTTGGCACCGACTCATAGCGACCCTATGCACAGCAGAACGAAGCAATGTCTGATCCTGGGCCAACCTCACTACTGCTGCCACACTTGAGTCCATCGATGGTGCCACCTGGCCAATCCATCTCTTTGGGGGTCTTCCTCTTTTTCTCTGACCCTCCATCTTACCAAGCATGATATCCTTCTCTAGCTACTGTTCCCTCTTGGCAATATGTCCAAAGTATGAGAGATGAAGTTTGGTCATCTTAGCCTCTAAGGAGCACTCCGGCTGCATTTCTTCCAAAACAGAACTATAGGTTCTTTTGGCAGCCCATGGCATTTTTGTATTCTCTTCCAACACCATAATTCAAAGGCATCAATTATTCTATGATCTTCCTTATTCACTGTCCAGCTTTTGCATCCATATGAGGTTATTGAAAATACCATGGTTTGGGTCAGGCACACCTGTATTAGTCTATAATTTTTTCTCAGCAGTGTCTTTGTCTGATTTTAGATAAGGGTTATGTTTGCTTCATAAAACATATTCCAGAATTTTCAGTCCTTCTTTATGTTCTGGAATTGTTTGAGTAGAATTGGCATAAGATTTTCTCTGACTGTTTGGTGGAATTCACCAGTAAAACCATCTGGGTCTGGACTTTTCTTGGTTGGGAGTTTTTTTTTAAGAATTTTATTTCTTCTTTTGTTATAGGTCTATTCAAATTTTCTACTTCATTCTAAAAGTTTACTCATTTCTTCCAGATTTTCAAATTTGTGTAGTACAAACTTCATGGTATTCTGTTATTGCTATTTTTATTTCTGTTGATTTTGCTGAGATGTCACCCATATAATTTCTCATGTGAATTATTTGCATCTTTTCCTTTGTCAAATTTGACTGTGGTTTGTCAATTTTATTAATCCTTTCAGAAAACCAACTTCTTGTCTTATTGAGTCTTTCAATTGTTTTTCTGTTTTTGAATTCATTTATATCTCCTCTAAATGTACCTGGACCAAGAGGCAGTTGTTCGAACAGAGCATGGGAACACTGAATGTTTTAAAATTGGGAAAGGTGTGCAACAGGGTTGTGTTCTTTCACCATTCTTGTTCAATATGTATGCTGAGCAAATAATACAAGAAGCTGGGTTCTATGAAGGAAAACGTGGCATCAGGATTGGAGGAAGACTTATTAACCACCTGAGATATGTAGATGATACAACCTTGCTTGCTGAAAGTGAAGAGGACTTAAAATATTTACTGATGAAGATCAAAGAGCACAGCCTTACATATGAATTACAACTCAATGTAAAGAAAACAAAAATCCTCACCACTGGACCAATAAATAGCATTCTTCTCAATGAAGAAGAGATTGAGGTTGTCAAGGACTTCATTCTTCTTGGATCAACTATCAACACTCGCGGAAGCAGCAGTCAAGAGATCAGACGACGTATTGCATTGGGCAAATCTGATGCACAGGAACTTTTTAAAGTATTGAAGAGCAGAGAGGTCAGCTTGAGGACTAAGGTGAGCCTGACCCAAGCCATGGTATTTTCATTAACCTCATATGGATGTGAAAGCTGGACAGTGAATAAGGAAGACCATAGAAGAATTGATGCCTTTGAGTTGTGGTATTGGAGGAGAATACTGAAAGTGCCATGGACTGCCAAAAGAACCAATAGATCTGTTTTGGAAGAAGTGCAACCAGAGTGCTCCTTGGAGGCCAAGATGGCTAGGCTTCCTCTCTCATACTTGGGACACATTGTCCGGAGAGAACAGTCGCTGGAGAAGGATGTCATGCTGGGTAAGGTGGAGTCAGAGAACAAGAGAAAGACCCCCAACGAGATGGATCAGCCAGGTGACATCATTGATGGCGTCAAGTGTGGCGGCTGTAGTGAGGTTGGCCCAGGATCGGACATCGTTTAGTTCTGCTGTGCATGGGGTCGCTATGAGTCGGTTCCGACTCGATGGCACCTGACAACAACAACAATCTTTATTATTTATTTTCTTCTTGTGACTATAAGCTTATTTTGCTGCTGTTTTTCTAATCGTTGGTGATGCTGCACTAATGTGTTGATTTTGGATCTTTTTTCCTGTTTTTTGTATGTGTGTGTTTATTGCTGCAAATCACCCTCTAAACACTTCTTTTGCTGTTTCCTAAATGTTTGGGTATTTTTTGTTTGTTTGTTTTTTCCAAGCATTTATTTCCTAATCAGTTATTCAAGGGATGAAACCCAATTATATAGATTGAAAGCAAAATATATATATATACAATTTACCCTAATAGCGCCAGTTCTCAGCATAGAGCTGTCTAGCTGGTGAGGTCATCTGCTGAGGCTGGAATTAACACTGAGAGGCTGGAGAATGTCAGTGCTTCCCCTGGTCAGAACCAAGTGCTCCACAAATCAACTCGAGGGCTAGTCACAGATTGTTCTAATTTCACAGGATGAAACCACCGAATGATGTTATCACTTAAAGCTGGAGAGGCGCTTCACCAGTGAAGAGCAGTCCACTGGTCTGGAAGCAGCCAGGTTGGAGGCAAAGGACGACAGGAAGCGGGTCAGAGGGAGGCAGTCTTCCCGGCCTCAGAGCTGGACAGGGTCTCACAGACTTCGTCCACTTGGGTATGTTTTTTATTTTTATTTTTTTCACTCTCATTAGATTCAAGTAATGCTTTTATTTCATTTTTTATTTGTTGTATTTTCCAGTATCTTTTAAGCAGAGTGTGATACCATGGTCATGGATTTTTTTCCCCGTTGATATCTCTTTTGTTGTGTGGCACTGTGGGTTAATGTGCTGGATTGCAAAGTAGGTTTAAACCACAAAGTCAGTGATTCAATATCACCTGTTGCTCTTCGAAAACTCAAGGGTCTCTGTGGGTTGAAACTGACTCCATGGTACTTAACAATAACAACAACAACTTTATGTTGGGAATCCTGTTGTGGCATTGTCGGATAAACAATGGACCGCAAATCGTTTGAACTGCAAGGTTGGTAGTTTAAACTCACTAACCACTTCTTGGAAACCCTATATAGGGCAGCTATGAATCAGAACCTACTTAACTACACTCAACAACAACTGTAAATTATCTGTTTTAGATCTAAAGAGATGCTTTGTAGTGTTTCAATGCTTTTTTAATTGATTTAGGCTTGTTTTGAGCTTAATATATGGCCTATTCAGAAGAACGCTGCAAATGATCTGGATAAGAATGAGTATTGTGTTATTGTTGTAATAAGTGCTATGCATAATTCTGTGAGTTCAAGTTTCTTGATTGTGTTGTTTAATTCTTCTTGTCTTTATTGAGTTTGTATCTAGTTCTGTCTTTCATCGAAACTGGTATAATTAAAATCTCCTCTAGTAGTGTAGTTGTGTAGGGATGCTAATCTCTAGGTTAGCAGTTCGAAACTACCAGCAGTTCTGTGGGAGAAACAGGCTTTCTAATCCCATAAAGATTTACAACCTCAGAAATCTTATACAGGGTCACTATGAGTCAGAACCAACTTCATGGCACAGAAACACCACCACTATTATTGTAGAATTGTTTGTTTCTTTCTTTAATTTGTGACCTAACAAGTGGTCAGTTCTAGAGAATGTTCCATGTGCACTGGAAAATAATGCATGGTGTTCTGTTGTTGGCTTGAGTGCCCTGTATAAGTCTATGAGGTGAAATTGGTTGATTTTGTTGGTTAGTTCTTCTTTATGTTGAATTTCTTTCTTGTTGTTCTGTCATTCATTGAAAGTGGTGAATTCAAATCTTTATTAGTGTAAATTAGTCTATTTCGTTCTTCAATTCTAGTAGGGTTTGCTTTATATATCTTGGTGCTTTTTGATTGGGAACATAGATATTTATTATGGTTATGTCCTTTTGTTCCATTCAACTTTTAATCATGAGATAATGCCGTATTTATCTCTTATGCTGGTTTTTGCCTTAAAGTCTATTTTATCAAAATTAGTGTTGCGGAGGGGCCTATAAAGGCATGAAGTTTCTGGCTTACAAGTGTTCAAGAGGAAGTTTAGTTTCAAAGTATGCAGAGTAAAGTAGAATCCCCACTGGATACTTTTCATCTTGTCTAGATGGGTTTCATTAAAGGAGGAGGTGATAGGATTCATTTCATATAAGACTGAGAAATTGTTATCATGACTGTGATTGCCACAACTGTAAAGGTAAAAGTTGTGTAACAACAAGGGGAGAGTAGTTAATCTTACATTCCAGTAACAGAAGACCTAGGACCTTCAAGAGAGAAGAGCATGAGCAGAATGTGGGACCCTAACCAAAGAAGCAGCGACATCAGAGATGGAGGAGGCAGAGGTGATGGAATGGAGAGTTTGAATTGCTGAGGACTCTAGACTTGTGGAAAGAGAAAGGCTGTGCACTGAGGGGCAGGAGGTTTGCTTGCAGAATGTGTCCTTTAGTTGTTTAAGTGATTATATATTCTTGTGTGTATTTGTGTACACCAAAAAAACAAACAAACATAAAACAGAGGAAATAAAAGCAAATGTCATTTACCAACGATGCATGGAGGAAATTTTAATCACTTAAATGAAAGAAAATACGATAGGTTGAGTGTAAAACTGATGTTCTCCCATATCAACAGTCACTCAATTCACAATAAAAGATTTTTAAAAAATTAATGTTGCCATTCCTGCTCATTTTTCAATGCCACTTTTCAATACCTTGATATATATTTTTCTATACCTTGATTTTTAATCTATTTTTATCTTTGTGTATAAGGTGTGTCTCCTGTAGACAACTTATTGAAAGATCCTGTTTTCTTTACCCATATTGCTACCCTTTGTCTTTTGACTGATGCATTAAATCCATTGATGTTCAGCATAATTATCTTCAGTATTCATTCTGTGATGCTGTAGCAATGAACAGCAAGGCAAATGGTTCAAACCCAAAAGCAGCTTTTTGGAAACTTGATACAGGGTTGCTATGCCTAGAAACCAACTCAATGGTACATCACAAAATGACAATAATGAATTGATTGCGGTCATTTTGTTGAGTGTGTATGTATTTCTGCTGGTTTATTTGTTCCACAAATTTTTTTATGCTGAGTTTATATTATTTGTGTGAGGTTATCATCTTTACAGTAGGAGACTACCAAGTATTTTCTCCCACAAAGCCACTGAGGAATTTAAACCACTGACCTTTTTGTTAGCAGTAGAGTTCTTTCATCATTGTCCTACCAGGATCTCTATTTATACTAAGAAGTAGAAATCAAATTAAATGGAATTAGAAATCTTTCAAGAAAGTGAGGCAGCACAGGAGGCACTCATTCATTTCTGCCAAGAAATTTGGAATGCAAATATCTGGCTGACTGACTGGAAGAGATCCATATTTGTGCTCATTCCAAAGGGAGATGACCCAATGGAATGCAGATTATCATCGGACAATCTCTTTGATATCCCATGCAAGTAAAGTTTTGCTAAGGGCAATACAGAAACAGCTACAATCATATATTGACAGAGAATTTCCAGAGCTTAAAGACAGATTCTGAAGAGGCTGTAGAATGAGGGATATCATTGTTGATGTTCGATGGATCTTGGCTGAAACCAGAGAATATCAGAAAGATGTTTACCTGTGCTTTATTGACTATGATTTTGATTGTGTGGATCATGACAAGCTATGGACAACATTGTGAAGTATGAGTAATCCAGAACACTTAATTGTACTAACGAGGAATCTGTACCTGGACAAAGAGGCAGTTGTTTGAACAGAACATGGGAACACTGAATGGATTAAAATTGAGAAAGGTGTGTGACAGGATTATATTCATTCACCATACTTATTCAACCTGTATGCTGAACAAATAATGTGAGAAACTGGGTTATATGAAGAAAAATGTGGCATCAGGATTGGAGGAAGACTCATTAACAATCTGTGATATGGAGCTGATACAACCTTGCTTGTTGAAAGTGAAGAGGACTTAAAACATTTACTGATGAAGTTCAAAGAGTACAGCCTTTGGTATGGATTACATCTCATTGTCAAGAAAACAAAAATCCTCACCACTGCACCAATAAACAACATTCTTTGAAGTTGTCAAGGACTTCATTCTTGTTGGATCAACTATCAACACTCATGGAAGCAACAGTCAAGAAAGCAAACAATGTATTGCATTAGGCAAATCTGCTGCACAAGACCCTTTTAAAGTGTTGAAGAGCAAAGATGTCAGCTTGAAGACTAAGGTGTGCCTGACCCAAGCCATGGTATTTTGAATAACCTCATATGCATGTGGAAACTGGACAGTGAATAAGGAAGACTGTAGAAGAATTGATGTGTTTGAGTTATGGTGTTGGAGGAGAATATTGAAAGTGCCATGGGCTACCAAAAGAACCAATAGATCCATTTTGGAAGAAGTGCATCCAGAGTGCTCCTTGGAGGCCAAGATTGCCAAACTTCATCTCTCATACTTAGGATATGTTGTCAGGAGGGACCAGTCACTGGAGAAGGATTTCATGTTTGTTAAGATGGAGGGTCAGAGAAAAAGAAGAAGACCCCCAACAAGATGGATTAGCCATCGAGTGGCAGCATTGATGGATTCAAGTGTGGCAACAGTAGTGCGGTTGGTCCAGGATCGGGCAGTGTTTCATTCTGCTAGTATAAGGTCACTATGAGTCAGTACCAACTCAATGGCACCTAACAACAACAACTACTACTCCTTCAAAGTTAAGGCAAAGAAGCAAAAATGAAATCTTTCACTTTCAAATAAATAATTTTTTAAAAGGATCAGAAAAAGGGAGAAGCAGAGACAGGTAGGGGATGTTCCTTGGTGGAGGCATGAAAAAAACAGAGAAGGTACTTTCCTGGAGCAGTTCCAGAGCCTTGGATCTAATATAAGGTAGGGGCATCAGTTTCCCACACCCATCGGTGGAAAAATCTGACTGTGGAGGGAATACATGGCAATTTCAAAATTGATTGAGATGCTGTCTGCAGGCCCCTCATCCTGGGCTAGGATCAGTGGGTGGGACCACAGCCAGGCTGATACAGTCCTGGAGCCATGGAATGGCATCTGGAAAAAGAGGTGTGATAGTTTTCTACACTTTTCTTTCCTCCTCTCCCCTGTTGCACCCTTTCTGCCCAGCCCAGACACCTTCAGGCAGGTGGGAGCACACCTCCAAAAGGGTCCAATGTTGTGCCAACGGTTTTCCTGCAACACAAGCAGGAAATCCCTGGGAGCCCCAGTGATCCCACAAGCTTATGTTTTGACTGTTTCTTGTGATGTCTGACTCTGGTACTCAGCCCTAAAGTTGACCTGGGTGAGATCCTTTATCCCTGCCTTACCTACCTAACAAGAGACAACAGGTCCGGCCATACAGCCAAACCATATATGCACCTTGTAAAACCCCAACACTAACTACTATATACCAGGACACAGCTATTTTGAGAATTATGCTGTGCATCCACAGATACCTAAATGGCCTTCAGAGATAAAAATAGTGGACAATCTTTCCTCCATTCATTTCTTCATTTCTATAAGCACAACTCCATGGTGGTGACTAGAGAGAGAAAGGGCTTTAGCAACTGGACACCCCCACGCACCACTGGAGGTTTCTACTGTGCACGCACACTGACCTGCATAGCAAAGGCTACTAGACAATTGGCTACAGTTTTATTTTTGTTTTTGAGTGGTGGTTTTTATCTCTGCTTTTATATTTTTTCTGTTTTCAGTCCTTTTGATCTCAGTTTTTTTCCTGGGGGTGTGAGCTTTCTCTCCTTACTCCCCAAGAAAAGACAGCAATTGTGAACATATATCCAACCTACAAGCATACCACATAATATCCCACCATCCAGACAGGAGCCAATACCAGCAGTTAGGCATTACACAGATAGCCAACACTTGCTATGATAGCTTGCAGCTGAAGAATAAGAACTGTGAAAAGGGCAGCCTATCTCCAAATCACATCCACCAGGAGACACTCAGTAAGCTTAACAACACAGCAATATACACTCATTTAATCATTGAAAGTGCATCTAACTATTGAAAATGTCCAAGAAAAAAGCAAAAGAGCTCAGTACATGTCCCAAAACAGAAAAGAGTAACAAGGACAAGTGAGATGGAGGCAGACATAGACTTCCCATTAGAAGAGCAGGTTTTGGGTCTGCCTCAGAAGGAATTCAGAAGAATGATATGGAGATGAATCCAAATGCTCCACAAAGGGGTGGAAGAAAATAAGAAAGCAGTCAGGAAAGTGTTACTAGAGCAATCAAACACCATAGATATAGCATTGGAAGCAATTCAAAACCCACAGAAAGAGGTCTAGATGATTATTAATAATAATATATCAGAAATGGACAATGCACTGAAAGGGCAAAGGAGTAGAATTGAAAAGATGGAAGCCAGAACCAGCATGCTGGAAGAAAAAACTCTTGATACTGCTAAGATTGAAGAACATGCAGAAAAAAGGATAAAAA
The DNA here is from genome assembly GCF_000296735.1 of Chrysochloris asiatica. Taxonomy (NCBI): domain Eukaryota; kingdom Metazoa; phylum Chordata; class Mammalia; order Afrosoricida; family Chrysochloridae; genus Chrysochloris; species Chrysochloris asiatica. The sequence goes on from NW_006408576.1 coordinate 10,431,966, forward strand.
AATCTAAAGAGTATAAAATGCATTCTGGATAACATGAAGAGGAGTAACTTGAGAATTACTGGTATACTGTATCAGGAAGAATCACAGAAGTCCACAGAGGTGATAGTTGAGGAACTACTGGAAGAAAATTTCCCTAACATACTGAAGGATGAGAAGATAAGCATTAAAGAAGCTGAATGAACCTTAGGGAAAGATAGACCCTAAAATAAAATCACCAAGGCATATCATTATCAAGCTCTCCAAAATCAAAGACAAGAAGAGAATCCTAAAAGCAGCCAGGACAAAGAGAAGTGTTATTAATAAAGGCAAGCAAATCAGATTAAGCTCTGACTTCTCATTAGAAACCATACAGGCAAGAAGGCAATGGGGAGACATATATAAAAGCCTAAAAGAAAAAAAACAAAACAAAACAACAAAAAAAACTGCCAACCAAGAATCATCTACCCAGCAAAACTGCCAATCAAATACAATGGTGCAATCAAAACGTTTCCTTCATAGGGAGATTCAGCAAAGTGACAGGATATAAGATCAACATACAAAAAATCTGTTGGCTTCCTCTATACTAATTATGACAGTAGTGAAAAGGACATCAGGAAAGTAATACCATTTACAATAGCAACCCTAAGGATGAAATACCTATGAATAAATATAACCAAAGAAACAAAAGGGCCTATAGAAAGAAAACTACAAAACACTACCACAAGAAATCAAAAGAAACTTACAATAATGGAAGAATATACCATGCTCCTGGATAGGAAGACTTAACATTGTGAAAATGTCAATACTGCCCAAAGCAATCTACACGTATAATGCAGTCACAATCTAGATTCCAATGACATTCTTCAAAGAGATGGGAAAGAAAATTATAAACTTTATATGGCAAGGAAAGAGACCCAGGTAAAGCAAACCACTGCTTAAGAATAGAGTTGGAAGCCTCTCAGCCCCCAATTTCAAAATTATTACACAGTTACAGTGGTCAAAACAGCCTGGTACTGGTACAGTGAAAGATACATAGATCAATGGAACAGAATCAAGAATCCAGAAATTAGCCCATCCACATACAGCCAACTGATTTTTAACAAAAGGCCTAAGTATATTGCATGGGGAGGATATAGTCTCTTCAGCAGATGGTGCTAGCAGAAATGGAAAGCAATATGCAAAAGATTGAAATAAGACCTTTACTTCACACTTTATACCAAAACCAACTCAGCATGGATTAAAGACCTAACTCTGCATCCCAGAATTATAAAGGACAAAAATGAAAAATTAGGTACAAATTTGAGGCCACACACAGACTACCAAACATTGTGAAAATTACTCAAACAAAAGTAGACAAAATAGGTGATTGGGACATATTAAAAATTAAAAACTTACATGCATCAAAGACTTCACTCAAAGAGAGCCCACAGAATAGGAAAAATCTTTTGCAATGATGCATCAAACAAGGGACTGATCTCTAAAATATATAGGAAACTACAATGCCGCTACAAGAAAAAGAAAAATAACCCAATTAAAAAATGGGCACAGGACATGAACAGACACTTCACCAAGGAGGAGATCCAGGCATCCAATAAATATATGAAGAAAAATATTTCTTCTAGCCATTAGAGAGATGCAAATCAAAACAACAATGAGATATCATCTCACACCAGCAATAACAGTGAATATAAAATAAATAAATAAATAAATAAAGGGCAATAAATGTTGGTGAGGATGTGGGGAGACTGGGATCCTCCTACATTGCTGGTGGGATTGCAAAATGGTCCATCCGCTCTGGAAAACAATATGGAACTTCCTCAGAAAGTTGGAAATAGCTTATGATCCACCAATCCTTCTACTTGGTACTTAATCACAAGTAATACAACCCATAACACGAGTAGATATATGCACACCAATGTTCATAGCAGGACTATTTGCAATAGCAAAAAGCTGGAGACAGCCTAAGTGCCCATCAATGGAGGAATGGATAAACAAACTTTGGTACACACACACAATGGAATATTATGCTACCTTGAAGAATAACAAGCCACCACATAATGTGGATGAACCTTGAGGACATTATGCTGAGTGAAATTAGTTAGCATAAAAGGAGAAATACTTCATAGGATCATTATTGTAAAAGCTTAAGAAAAAGTACTCATACCAAGAGGGGGATAATTTTTTTTTCGTTGGTTACTGGGGTATAGGAGGTGTGGCCACGGGAGGGAGGGGGAGCACAGGATAGGGAATAGACATAGGATATAGTTTGGGTGGGGGTGGCAATAGAGAAGAAGGGAGGGAATGAAAGAACAAGGTGGATGGGACAACAGTTAGGCAGGTTTGCATGGGCTAAGTGGGACAGAGGTAAATGATGATGTAGGCACAACCTTGGAACAACAGGGCTCTGGGATACAGGGATTGAGGCATGGTTTGAAGGAGTAAAAGAGGTGAATAATGTTAAGATGCTTGGCTGTCTTTTGAATCTTGGTTTCCCTTGCCTACTATTGTAAAATACACACTTGAGGGGGAGAGAAAGGAATATCCAGAAACATTACCATAGACAGCTTGTAAATCCGTCTTCAGCCTATTACTAATTTGAATACCTAAAATGAGGCTAGAACTTGCACAGCTTCCTGTGGCATGTTTATATTGCCTAAGCTGCCAGAAGAACAGAAGATATTTATTGAAAGAAATACTAGCAGGAAAAAAAAAAAAATGCAGTCTGACTGACTACTATAAGAACAAGCAGGCTGTTCACCAGGGAGCCATCAAGCCAAGTGGTCCAGTCCTCTCAGGGCAAATCCCCTTCCAAGACAGAGACTTAAGGGGAATACATGAGCAGGCATGTGGTCTTGCTGGTGACCATGTTGGTCTACTGATAAGGGGAAGTGGGGGAAAAACAGCAATGAAGTTTTGAGCTAAGTCCAACCATGTTCGATAGACTCCTGTCGACCTGCATTGAGACCTTGTTGACCAGCAGTATGGCGAGACCTAGGGACTCCTGGGCCCAGGGACAGGGACATGACTATTCAGAACTAGAGCAGAGAGTGAAGTGTCCAGGTGATAGAAAGTGAGGGGAGATGCACAAGAACACCTATATTTGCAAATAGTACCCATTTGACCTGGCTTCAATGGCTGAATGACCAGAACACAACTAAAGGAAGACAGAAGAGGAAAAAAAGAGTAATCCACTACAATTTGAAGAACTTGACCTATACTTATGGATGTAATATCTCAAAAGTGGGAACAAATCTTTACAGCGAGGATCACTCCCACCCCCTTGGTATACAGAGTTGACAGGGATGGGCAACTTAGACATTGGCTACCCAAAATGAGGGAGGGGAGTGCTACAAAGGCAAGAAGTGACTGGCTTACAAACTTTCAAGAGGGAGCCTACTTTCAGAGGGTGCAGGAGAAGGTAGAATCACCACTGAATGGTTTCCAACCTCTCTGGACGGGGCTGGTGAAAGGAGATGGGTATAGCACTCTTATGGTTCAACAGTGAATAATTGATATCAGGACTGACTATGAGCACTGTAAATGTATAGTTAGATGTTTTGTAACTAAAGGAGGAGAGTGGTTGATTTTGCAGTCCAGGAGAGGAGTACCCTGGGGCCATCAAGGGAGAAGAGCAGAGTACGGGACCCTAGCCAGAGAAGAAGTGATGCCAGAGATGGAGGCAGAGACAATGACATGGAGAGATGTAGTGTCTGGGGACTCTGGACTCAGGGAGGGAGAGGGGCTTTATGCTCATGGCTCAGGGACAGGCTTGCAAAGTATGCCCTTTGGTTGCTTGAATGGTTATATATTCCTGAGTGTGTCAGTGTACATCCAAAAAAAAAAAAACACACACACACACACAAAAAAAACAGAGGGAATGGAAGCAAATGCTGTTCAATGATGATGCATGGAGGGGATTGTAATCATTGCAATGAAATGAAATACAATAGCATGCATGTAAAGATGATGTTCTCCCATGGAAGGTATCACTCAATTCACAATAAAAACTTAAAAAAAAAAAAATACAAGAATTTGCTTTCTAGATCATTTTACAACATATATACACGCAAATGTATATGTATAAGAGTTTAAAGCACAAAAACAAAAACATAGAGATTACAAAGGAAAGTGAAAACCTCCTGATGGGTCAGTCAGTTTGGCTGGTTTGAGAGTGCTAGAAAGTCAGCAATCACCAGATCTTGGAGTCTGTGGTAAAGACATTGACTTTACTTCTGATGAAAATGGCCTTTAAGCAGAACCAGAATATAAAATGGACATTAGTTAAGAAGCAAATGCAATAATCTAGGAAAAACAATGATAGTGACTTGAGCCATAGAGTAGTGGTGGACTTGTGAGAAGTGATCAGATTCTGAATATATTTGAGGATAGAACTTCCTAATGAATTGAATATAGGGTAAAAAGGAAAAAGGCATTTAGAACAACTCTAAAGATGATGTTGTCTTTTACTAATATGAGGAAATTTGAAAGAAGATGAAGTTTTGGAACTGGAAACAAAAATTTAGATTTTGACATATCAACCTTAAAATTTCTATTATAAATCCTAATGGAGAGGTCAAATTCAACGTTTTATATAAAAGCCTTGAGATTAGGAAAGAGTCTGAACTAGAAATCTAAATCTGAGAGTCAGGAAAATGTTAATGACATTTAAATCTTTAAGGATTGATGAGATTATCTTGAGCTGAGCACAGGAATATCTGAGGCCCAAGGCCTTTCAGTTTGACAGTAAAAGTAGGGGGAGAAAATAAGTAGTGAACAGAGAAGATTTGGAAGACACAGTAACAAAGGAAGGAAATCAGGCATGTGCAATGTTCTAAATGCCAAGAAATACAGTATTTTAAGCAGGAGTAAAACATAAATGTAGTCAGAAAGCTAAGAGACCACCTAAGATGACAATGGGGAATTGATCACTGGATTTAGCAATAAGGAAAACATTGATGGCTTTAAGAACTATTTCCTTCCTTAGAGTGATGGAGGCAAGAGTCTAATTGGATATATTCAAAATGGAATGAGATGAATGGCATAAAGCAAAAAGGATGTGCATATTATTTGTGCTTTTGCAGTAAAAGGAAAAAAGAGAAATAGAGTGATAGCTACAAGATATGTGAAGTCAAGAACTTTCATATTTTGTAAAATGAAAAACTATAGCATGTTTCTTTATGGGTGGGGTTATATAGGTAAAAGAAAACAATGAAATATTTAGTTAAAATAAAATGACAGCATTGGGGACAATGAGTATTCTAAAACACTTAATTGTACTCATGAGAAACCCATACTTAGACCAAGAGCAGTTGTTGGAATAGAACAAGGGAACATTGAATGTTTTAAAATTAGGAAAGTGTGCATCAGAGTTTATTCTTTCACCATTCTTATTCAATCTGTATGCTGAACAAATAATCTGAGTAGCTAGATTTTATGAAAAACATGGTATCAGGATTGGAGGAAGACTTATTAACAACCTGTGGTGTGCAGATGATTCGACCTTGATTGCTGAAAGCGAAGAGGACTTAAAATACTTAATGATGAAGATCATAGACCACAGCCTTAAGTATGGGTTGCATCTCAATGTAAAGAAAACAAAAATCCTCACCACTGGGCCAATAAATAGCATCCATATAAATGGAGAAGAGACTGAAGTTGTCAAAGACTTCATTTTGCTCAGATCAACCATCAATACTCATGGAAGCAGCAGTCAAGAAATCAAAGGACATATTCCTTTGGGCAAATCTTCTGCATGAGACCTCTTTAAAGTGTTGAAGAGCAAAGATGTTAGTTTGAGGCCTAAATTGAGGCTAATGAAAGCCATGGTATTTTCAGTAACATCATATGCATGCAAAAGTTTAATCATGAATAAAGAAAACTGTAGAAGAATTGATTCATTTGAGCAATGGTATTGGAGGAGAATATTAAAAGTACCATGGACTGCCAAAAGAACAAACCAATCTATGTTGGAAGAAGTGTAGCAAGAATGCTCCCTGGAAGCCAGGATAGCTAGACTTCATCTCTAATACTTTGTACATATTGTCAGGAGGGTCCAGTCACTGGAGAAGGACATCATTTTTGGTAAAATGGAGGGTCAGAAAAAAAGAGGAAGATATCCAACAAGATGAATTGACACAGTGGCAACAGTGATGGGCTCAAATGTAGCAACAATTGTGAGTTTGGCATAGGACTCAGTATTGTTTCCTTCTGTTGTGCATAGGGTCACTATGAGTCAGTACCAACTTGATGGCACCTAACAAGAAAAATAACAACAAATGTAATGGAAAGTATACAAGGATACAAACATTGCAGCACTGTTTCTAGGGATTATAAAGAAAACAAATGAACCATAGTAAATAACCTCCAATATAAAAAGTTCAATGAATGAGAGAAAGACCCCAAATGAGATGGATTAGCACAATGGCAGCAGTAATGATTTCAAGTGTAACAATGATTGTGGGATTGGAGGTTATTTACCATGGTTTGTTTGTTTTCTTTATAATCCTGATGTCACGTTCTTCTTCATATAGCCAGCTTCTCAAATTACTTGCTCAGCATAAAAATTGAATAAGTATGGTGAAAAATAAAACACTGCCACACATCTTTCCAGATTTAAACCATTCATTATTCCCTTGTTCTGTTTAAAAACTGCCAATTGGTTTATATACAAGTTCCTCAAGAGCACAATTAAGTGTTCCAGAATAGTCATTTTCCACTATTTTGTCCAAAGCGTGTCATGATCGAAAGCATTTGTATTAATAAAGCACTGGTAAACATCTTTCTGTTATTCTCTGCTTTCAGCCAAGATCCATCATACATCAGCAATGATATCCTTCATTCTATGTCCCAGTCTCAATCCAGCCTGTACCTTTAGCAACTCTGTGTTAGTGTACTGCTGCAGTAATTTTTAAATTATCATTAGCAAAATTTTACTTGCATGAATATTAATGATATTTTCTGTTGATGTCTGCATTCCATTGGGTCACCTGTCTTTGAAATGGGCACACATATGTATTTCTTCCAATCAGTTGGCCAGGTAGCTGTCTTAAAATTTCTTGGCCTAGATCAGTTAGTACCTCCAGTGCTACCTCAGTTTGCTGAAAGATTTCTATTTGTATTCCATCAATTCCCTGAGTCTTGATCTTTGCAAGTGCCCTCAGTGTTTCTTGGACTTCAGTTTCAATGGCTCTTGATCATAAGCTACTCTTGAAATGGTTGAACATTGACCATTACTTTTTGGTACAGTGACTCATATTCCTTCCATCTTCTTTTGATGCTTTCTCCATCTTTCAATATTTTGTCCTTTGTTGTTGTTGTTAAGTGCTGTTCAGTCAACTCTGACTTATAGGGATTCAGTGGATCAATGGTGGATTCGAACTGCAGATTTTGTGGTTCGCAATCCAAAGCCGATCCTACAGCGCCACACCAGGAGTCTATTTTGCCCATAGAATCCTTCAAATGGAGGCTTGCATTTTTTTTCTTCAGTTCTTTCAGCTTGAAAATGCTGAGTGTATTCTTCACTTTTGGTTTATAGACTCTAGGTCTTGCCAAATTTAATTATAATATTTGATTTTGTCTTCTTGAGCTGTCCTTTGAATTTTTCTCTTCACCTCTTTTACTTCCTCATTTCTTCCATTGCTTTAGCATGTCTACACTGGACAGCAAATTTCAGAGTCTCTTCTGACATCATTTTGGTCTTTTCCTTCTTTCTTGTCTTCCTAGTGACATTTTGCCTTCTTCCTGTATGATCTTCTTGATATCATCTCACAACTCCTCTGGTCTTCAGTCATTGGTGTTTTGAATTCATCAAATTTATTCTTGAAATGATCTCTAAATACACTCAGGATATTATCATGGTCATATTTTTTAGCTTTCATGGATTTGTTTTAATTTTCTTCAATTTCAGCCTGAATTTCCATATGAACAATAGATGGTCACTTCTACAGTCTGCCCTTGGCCTTGATTTGGCTGATGATATGGAGCTTTTCAACTATGTATTTCAACAAAGTCAATTTGATTTCTATATATTCCACCTGTTGAGGTCCATGAGTATAAGTATCTTTTACGTTGTTTAAAAAATATATTTGCAATGAAGAAGTCATTGGTCTCTGCAAAATTCTATCATGTGATCCAACATCGTTTCTATCACCAACACCATCTTTTCTAATTTTCTTTATTTCCAACCTTTGCATTCCAGTTGCCAGCAATTATCAATACATCTTGATTGCATGTTTGCTTAATTTCAGACTGACGAAGTTGGTAGAATTATTTAATTTCATTATCACTGGTTTTAGTGGTTGGTACATACATTTGAAAAATAGTTGTATTAAATGGTCTTCCTAATATGCATATGGATATTATCCTATTACAGTCATCATTGTACTTCAAGACACATTTTGAAATATTCTTTATGATGTTGACTGTGACGCCATTCTTCTTAAATCTTCCATTTCTGGCATAGTAAACCATATGATTGTCCAATTGAAAATGGCCAACACCAGTTCGTTTCACCTCACTAATGCCAAATTCAAAATGGCCAACACCAGTTCATTTCACCTCACTAATGCCAAGTGAATTGATGATCATGCATCCCATTTAATTTTTGACAACTTCCGATTTTCCTAGGTTCACACTTCATACATTCTATGTCCTGATTATTAATGGATATTTACAGCTGTTTGTCCTCATTTTAAAAGGAGGTCTGAAAAGCTTTACTCTGTTGTATCATCATGTTAAACTCTACTTTAAAGAAGCAGCTCTTCCAAAGCCATAGTCTGAGTGCCTTCCAACCTAAGGTCATCATTTCCCAGTATTCTGTCTGATGTGGTGCTGCACGATAATACATTAAATCACAAAGTTGGTTTGAACCACAAGGTCTGCCATTCAAACTCACCTGCCGCTCTTTGGGAACCTGTTCAAAGTTGCTATGAGTCAAAACCGACTTGACAGCAGCTAACAACAACAACATATCTGACAATATTCTGGTGCACATCATCATGTTTCAATTTCCATTGGTATTCATAAGGTTTTCAGTGACTGTATATTCAGAAATAGTCCATCTCTCTTTCTTCATAGTTAGTCTTAGTCTGAAAGCTCAGCTGAAACCTTTCACTATGGGTGACCCTGCTGTTATTTAAAATATCGGAGACATAGCTTCCAGAATCACAGCAACATGCAAGCCACCACAATATGACAAACTAACAGATGAGTTTGGGCCCCCTCTTGTATAGAAATGAGCAACTTCATTCTCCTCCTTGCTTCAGCCAAAAACCTTAGACTCATCCTTGAAATTTTGTCCTTTCATATACCCACTTACTTCCAATCCTGCAGCACATCCTTAAAGTTTAATGTGCAAACTTGGAGCACTTTTTACCATCACCATTGACACTACCCTGAGCGAAGAGATCATCTCTTTCCTGGAAAAACACAATAGATTTTTAACCAATCTATTTGCTTCTCCCCTTCCTTTTCCACAGTATACTCTTTACATATTTAAAAATGACCACTTTGATATTCAAGTCAGATTGAATCACTGCTTTTTTCAAAACATCCTAACATGGTTTCTAACTCCCTTCAGAGTAAAGATCAAAACCTTTACAATGACCTACATTGATCTCCCTCAAGCTCATCACTGGGATTCCATCTCCTATCCCTTTTCCTCTCAAGGACTGTTCTAGCAACATCTCCTGCTTACTGCTTCTTAAACTTTAGGAGTATGATCTCCTCAAGGCCTTGCTGCTTGATCTTTTGTTTGCTTTGTTGTTATTAGTTACTGTCAACCTTGTTTCAATTCATGGAAACTGTAATGTGTAACAGAGCAAAACACTGCCAGGTCCTGCTCCATCGTTATCATCCTTGGTCTGTTTAAATTCATTGTTGTGTCTATTGAGTTACTACATCTGATTGAGGGCGTCTTTTGTGTTAGGTGGCCTTCTGCTTTACCAACTATAATGTCCACTTCTAGCAGTTGTCTTTCTTAATAACACCTCTTTCTTCAGTTTTCTCTAGCACTAATTTTCTTCCAGAAGTATCTGTGTCACTAGTTGTCTTCTTTCCTTCAATTATTTGCTCAAGTGTGCCTTCTATACAAGCCACACATAGAAGCTCCCACCTCCTTCTTCTTTACATTCTTTATCCTGCATTTATTTTTGTTTCCTTTATGGCACTTATCACAATCTGACATGCTACATTTTTACTGGTTTAAATACATTGCCTACCTTTCCCAATGATATAAAAGTTCTATCAGAGCAGACTCCTTTTTTTTTCTCTCGCTAAGGTCAGCGGTTCGAAACTACCAGCCGCTCCGCGGGAGAAAGATGAGGCTTTCTACTCCCGTAAGGATTTACACCCTCGGAAACCCTGTACAGGGTCGCTATGGGTCGGACCCGACTCGATGGCACTTAACAACAACAACAACAATGTATTCTGAGTGTCAAGAATACTGCTTGTTATCTATTGTTGCTCTTAAGTGCAATCGAGTCAGTTCTGACTCATAGCGACCCTGTGTAAAGTTTCCGATTAGGGGCTCAATGCATTGTGTTCGAATGACTAAGTGAAAAATTAATAACTGGTAGAAGACCATTTCCCTCTCTTTGCTCCAGAGTTTGTATGTGAAATAGTATTCGTCTCCACCCATAGCTTTACAGATGAGCATACAAGTGTCTTAAAACTGCTGTCATTTTAAGCATTCATAGGTACTATTTCTGGTGGTCTCTGAGGAGTCAAATAATAAATAGTCTTGAAATCAGACTTTTCCCATGATTGTTTCCAGCACACTGATATAACCCCTGGAGAACTCCTTATGTTGGAAATAAAAAGCTGCCGACCTAAAAGTAACTAACATGTTTTAAACTGAAAGATGCTTCAAGTACTGTAAAGGCAGCTTTTAAGAAGATGATCTATTATAGATCATTAGTTATTCAATAACATTCTTCCTGTCAAACTCAAAGTTTCCAAAGCATTTTACTTAATTATTTTCTCATGTTTGTTCAGGACCAAATTGTAAAATTTGATATTTTACAATGATTTAACCAGATATATATTTATCAAACTATATTTCTGAAAGGTAAAATAACAATGATATGAACATTTTGGATACTGAACACTCTGGAATAAACTTCAAAAGTTGATTATATCGCAATACACTATAAGATAACTCCATCTTGTTATTTTCCAAGCTTACCTGATTTTCTCTTTCTTTTTACATGCACCCAACATTTACTGATGTTCAAATAATTTATGTTATTCAATTGTCTATTTTTCCTTTAACTCTAATGTGATTGTTTATACTAAGACTAAACCATGCTCTTGCTCTTGTTCAAGATTTTAATGCCTTGTATTAATAAAAGTAACCTTTGATTTATCATTGTTGGAAAGGAGAGAAAGACAGGAGGGTTTTACGAGGAAAGTGCTGAGATTTCTATTGTTGAAAATTCTTCAGCCATCATCATGTTGTGAAGGTGACAATCTCAGTCTTGCAGGGAGCCAACTCATTATTGTCCACTCGGGGCAGCTGCCAGTCTTAGACTTTAGTGGTACCAGGATGTTGCAGAGGGTCTTGAGTGTTACAGGCAGCCAGTGAGCTCTGCAGTGCTGTAAGTGTAATTGAAAACTAGCTGCCTCCTGGACAGGCTCATTTCATTGCTGCTTCGTAACTAACCAGAAAGAAGGAAAACCCAGATCTGTTATTTCATAGAGTGTCTCCTTTGGGGCTCCAGCTTCATACAGTTTTATTAATAGGAATATTTTTTCCAAATATAAATTACTTTGGAGCCAAGCTCTAGTTATTTACATTTAAAATAGCATAAAGAATCAGGCTGAAATGTCAGCAACACAAAGGAAAAAGGCTACAAAGTGAATTCCTATTTATTATCTTTATTTTTATGTCATCAGTATATCATTAGAGGTTGTTCATGATAATGAGTAATTTGTCTTCACTGATGCTTTTAAAACAACAGGGGTAGGAGCTATAGCTGATGCAGGTCTTAAATATTTACTCAAATTATTCTGACCAAGAATGCTGCAAATAATGTTCTGATTAAATCCAGTAAATCATATGTATGGTAATTAATAAAATATGTGTACTACATCCTCAAAATTAGTACTTAATATTAAAATATGCAGGCAACTATCTTGTCTTTTGACTTTTGGAAAAAACAGTTGCTAATATACTAACTTAATTCCATTGAAGTATTTCTTATAATGTCAGAAGTTCAAACCCACCAGCTGCTCCTTAGAAGCCCTATACTGGGTTGCTATGAGTCTAAATTCACTCAATGGCACTTAACAAAAACAACAACAAGCAAAATGTCAAATATTAAATTCAAATTTATAGTACACCTAATGCGCACTTAACAACAACAAAAGCTTTGATGGCATGGGTTTCTATGATGTGAAGTGTAAGATTAATAACACAAGTCTTGATGTCTATGAGTTCTGAAAGTCAGAGTACATTATTATTCGGTATCGAATGAAAGTAGTAACCAGTATAGGTCAAAGAACTGATCAAATAAATAACAATGACTTTCTCTCAAAATTTAATCACAGCCATTATTTACATCTTATTTATTTCAAAACAGTTGATAGGATTTATTATCTCAATTCCTAGAGAAGAATCATTTCATTTTTTACTTGGAGAATTTGACAAAAGTAAAAACAAAAACTGATCTATTTAGATTGGGCCTACCCAAAACTGATATTGGCAAGATTAGATTGGTCAATATGATCATTATGAGCTTCCAAGAACAACTATGAAGTATGACAAAAGTACAATTAAAATCACATTGTTCCACAATTTTCTACAAGTAGCAAGATTTCTATCTGTGAAAATAAAAACAAAAGATTTCTCTAAATTTTTCAGAGGTATAGGCACAAATTTGCATAAATTCATGTAACAGACAAAACAGAGAGGAAAAGGAAAATTAGCAAGGGGAACAACTAGAGTCTTTCTCTTATTAATCTTAAATGTATATTATATATTCAAGAAGAGATTTGAAAGTCTCAATTTATCAATTAATTAGAATGTGTTCAGAAGGGATACTGACAAATTTGTTTTTCTGCTTGACCAGAAACTTTAACATGACTTCAATGCAATAAAATTTCTTACTAAAAATTATTAGTGAACTTTCCATCTCAGCTAAGCCAATTTAAATTCTGAACATAACTGGGCTTTTTTCCAGACTGAAGATCCTTAGATGTCTGATTCTGAACATCAAGAGTCATTATCCAGGACTACATATTTTGTTGAAGAAGGACTAGAGGGAAAAATGGATGGTACAAAAACCTTACTGATACCTTTTTTTTTTCTGCACAAAACTGAATAGCTTAATTGTTGTGTTTAGTCACAGAAAGATAATGAATACATACCTCATTTTTTAAAAAAATGGTCAAACAGAAAATTTTAAGCAAGAAAATAAAATTATTTTCACCTAAATTGATGAGGCTAATAATTTTGTGTATACTGGGATACCTTCTTCAATCTTCTTTCAGTAAATAACTGGTTCACGAACCCAATTTCCCAAATCCAAACTGTATTTTTATTTTATTTTTTTATGTTGCTATTGTTTTCTTGAATGTTTGATGAACTTGACGGGAGAAAGATGAAACTGTTTCCATATAGATCTTGGTAACCCTTTGTACTGTAACTCAGTAGGGTTGCATTGAGTATGAATTGATTCAATAGTTGAAGTGTTTTGGTTTTAATGATAGATCATTATTAACAGGAATATCTACAACTTCCACTTCACATTCCAAGTTTGAGAATTACATTGTCAAATATTTTTCTTAGTTTATTATAGCTGAAATATTATGGAGAGCTGCATATTATATAGGATTTAAGTCCAAAATCTTGCTGTAGTTATTTTGTTAGGATTATTATAGATATAATCCGATATCTCTATGAGTCAGTTAAGACTCAAAGAGACACTATGCACAACAGAACAAAAAACCACCTAGTTCTGCGCTATCCTCTGAGCCCATGGTTGCTGCCATTGTACTAATTCATCTTACTGGGAATCTTCCTCTCTTTCGATGACCCTTAACTTTACCAAGCATAATGTACTTCTTCAGAGACTGGTCCCTCCTAATAATACATCTGAAGTATGAGATATGAAGTCTTTCATCTTGTTTCAGAGAAGCATTATGGCTGTGCTTTTTATTCCACAAATTTGTTTGTTCTTTTGGTAGACTATAGTACTTTCAATATTCTTCTCCAACATGGTATCTCAAATGCATTAATTCTTCTACCATCTTCCTTATTCATTGTCCAACTTTCATATGTATATAAGACAATTGAAGTTGTCATGGCCCACCTTTGTCCTCACATTAATATCTTTACCCTTGAGCACTATAAAGAGTCCTTTTGAAAGAGATTTGTGTAATGCAAAAATGTTATTTGATTTCTTGACTGCTACTTCCATGAGTGTCAATTGTGGAGTCAAACCAAATTGAGTCTTTAACAACTTCAATCCTTTCTCTAGTTATCATGATGTTATTTATTTGTCAAGTTGTAAAGGTTTTGTTTTCTTTACATTGAGAAGCAATCCATACTGAACCTTTTGATTCTCATTAGTAAGTATTTCAAGATTGCATCATCTGCATATTGCAGATTGTCAATGAATCTTCCTCTAATCTTGATGCCATGCTCTTCTTCATATAATCCATCTTCCAAGATTATTTTTTCAACATAAATATTGCATAAATATGGTGAAAGGATAACGTTTCATAGTTAATAAAGCACAATAAACGTCTTCCTAGTATTCTCTGCTTTCAACCAAGATCCATCTGATGTCAGCAATGATAGCCCTCATTCTGCATTCTCTTCTGAATCCAGCTTGAATTTCTGGAAGTTTCCTGTCAATGCAGCGATTTTTAAATTATCTTCAGTAAAATTTTACTTGCATATGATATTAATGATATTGTTTAATGATTTTTGCCTTCCATTGGATCACATCTCTTTGGAATGGTCACAAATATAGAACTCTTCCAAATGGTTGGCCAGGTAGCTAGATGTCTTCTAAATTTCTTGACATAGATAAGTGAGAGTGCCTTCAGTGCTTCATCATTTTGTTGAAACATTTCAGTTTGTATTCTACACATTTTTGGAGCCTTATTGTTCAACAATGCCTTCAGTGCAGCTTTTAGCGTAAGGAGCTCTGGTAGCGTAGTGGTTACAAATTGGGCTGGAGAACAAGTTTCAGAGTATCTTCTGCCATCCATTGTAGACTTTTCCTGCTTTCCTGTCTCTTTACTGACCTTTTAGTTTCTTTCTCTATTATGTTTTTGATGTCATCTCACAACTCTTCTGGTTGTCAGTCTTTAGTATCTAATGAATCACAGAATCTGTTCTTGAGATGGTTTCTAATTTCAGCTGGTATATATTCAAGGTCTTATTTTGGGTCTTGTGGAATTGTTTTGATTTTTCTCAGCTTCAGATGAACTTGCATATGAGCAATTGATGGATCTATAATCTGCCCCTGATCTTGTTTAGAAAGAGGATGTTGAGCTTTTCTATCACCTTTTTCAACAAATACAGTCAATTTTGTTCCTGTGCATTCCATGTGGTAAGGTCCACATGTATAGTCATTTTTATGGTGTTTTAACATTAGATCTTTATTTGCAATTAATACATCATTTGCAATGAAAAATTCTTTCATGTGTTCTCCTGCATCATTTCTGTCACCAAGGTCGTGTTTTCCAACTACTTAAAAGCAATAATGACAAATTATACATACATATATATACAGTGTTGTCAGTGTACCTTTGAGTTAGTTCTGACTCAGCAACCCTGTATAGAGTTTACAAGGAGAGGCTGGTGAGCTTGAACCACTGAGCTTGTGGTGCAAACTGACCTTGTGGTCCAGTGCTTTACCCCATGTGCCATGCCAGGAATACATACACACACACACACACACAGGGAGAGAGAGAGAGAGACTCCTGGTGTGACATCATAGGATAAGCACTCGACCTCAAGGTCACTTTGAACTTGCAAGGTTGGTTGTTCAAACTCACCAGCCACTCCTTGAAAATCTTAGACAAGGTCTCTTAGTAGGAACCGATTCAACAACATTTAACAACAACATATATATCCCACAAATATGAGTTTATATGTACCTACTTGTACATAGGTAACCACAGGAAGAAAGCAAGACAACTATTTTGCATGGTGGTGGTGGTGGTGGTTGTGTGTCATGGAGTCAGTTCCCACTCATAGAGTATGCGAAGTTGTAAATCTTAATGGAAGCGGAAAGCCTCATCTTTCTCCCCTGGAACAGCTGGTGAGTTTGAAATGTTGACCTAGCAGTTGACTCATAAGCACTACACTACTAGTGCTCCTTGTTGCTGAATGGAGGGGAATGCAAACACTGAATAAAAAAAGCATATACTTTGTTGAGTGTAAAACTTATGATCTTATCTGTAAATCTTTACTCAATTCACAATAAAAATTGTTTTTATTTTTTAAAGTATTCATATTTTGAAATAGCACTGTCTTGGCAAGAAGGATTTCTGTGCCTTCTTCATTTTATTGTTCTGGGTGGCTTGTTGTTGTTAAGTGCTGTTGAGTTCGTTCTGACTTAGTGACTTAGTATAAGGTTCCTGAGGCTTTAAATCTTTGTGAGGGTAGAAAGCCTCATCGTCCTCCTGTGGATCAGCTGGTCCAGTGCTTTATCCCATGTACCACACCAGGAACACACACACATATATAGATATACAGAGAGAGAGAGAGAGGGGCTCCTAGTGTGACACCATAGGATAAGCACTTGACCTTATGGTTCACATTCCAGGACTTTTTCTGTGGAGCCAACGTGGTCTGATTTTGGTGTTTAGTCCTCAAAAAGTAGTTCATAATAACAAAGCCATATTACTTAATGTTTCACTGGTATTATTTCTTTGTGTTTTGCTTTTTTTTTTTAATGTAGTTTAATTTAGTCAATTTTGAGAAAAGACAATTTAAAAACACATGCTTAAAATATCCCTGTATGCTGAGGAAATAATCTGAGGAGCTGGAGTAAATGGAGAAGAATGAGGTGTCAGAATGGAGGAAGATTCATTAAACAGCCTGAAATATACAGATGACATGATCTTGCTTATTTAAAGCAAAGAAGATTTGATGAATTCACTAATGATGATCAAAGACTACAACCTTCAAAATGGGCTGTACCTCAATATAAGGAAACAAAAAATCCTCACAACTGGACCAATAAATGACATTATAATAAACCTAGAAAAGATTTAGGTGGTCATTAACTTCATTTTACTTGGATCCACAAGTAGCTCTCATGGAAGCAACAGTCAAGAAATCAATAATGTGCTGCTTAGTAGTGTAGTGGTTACAAATCGGGCTGCGAACCTTAAGGCCAGCAGTTCGAAACCACCAGCCGCTCCGTGGGAAAAAGATGAGGAATTCTGCTTCTGTAAAGATTTACAGCCTCGGAAACCCTGTACAGGGTAGTTATGGGTCAGAACCGACTAGACGGCACTTAACAACAACAACAAAGGGCAAATCTTCTGCAAAAGACTTCTATAAAATCTTAAAGAGCAAATATGTCACTTTGAGAATTAAGATGTGCCTGATCCAAGTTATGGTGTGTTTAGATGCCTCATATTCATGTAAAAGATAGACAGTGAATAAGTTTGATGAAAGAAGAATTAATGCCTTTAAATTGTGGAGCCAGTGAAGAATATTGAATATACCATGGATTGCCAGAAGAGTGAATAGCTATGTCTTGGATGAATTATAACGTAATACTCCTCAGGAGCTCTGGTAGTGTAGTAGTCATGATTTGGTCTGTAAACTACAAGGTCAGCAGTTTGAAACTGCCAGCTGTTCCCCAGGAGAAAGATGAGGCTTTCTGCTCCTATAAAGATTTACAGCCTCGGAAACCCTGTGCAGGGTCGCTATGAATCGGAACTGACTCCACGGCACACAACAACAACAACAACAACTCCTCAGTAGCAGTGTTGCTGGTACTTCTTCTCACGTACTTTAGACATGTCATCAGAATGGAAATGAGTCCTTAGACAAGGAAATCATGTTTGATATTGTAGAGCGCCAGTGAAAAAGAGGAAGGCCCTGAATGAAACAGATTACCACCAAGGCAGCAACAATAGGCTCATCTAAGCATTGTGAAGATTGTGCAGGACTGGACAGTGTTTCATCAGTTGGCCAAGTAGCTATTAAACATGTCATTTTTGTTGTTAAGTGACACTGAGTCAGTTCCAACTCATAGCTACTCTGTATAGGGTTTCCAAAGAGTACATGGTATATTAAAACCACTGACCCAGCTGTTCAAACTGACCTTGTGGTCAAGTGCTTATCCAACAGCACCAAAAGTGAAAATCAACTTGATGAAACCTAATAACAACAAAATCACAAATGTTCCAGAAGTTCATTGTTTCTTCTTAATTGTTGTTATTTTTAGGTGCCATCTAGTTGGTTCCAACTCAGAGTGACCCTGTGCACAACAGGATGAAACACTGTTTAGTCCTGCATTATCCTGAAAACAATTGTTACGTTTGAGCCCATTGCTGTTGTCACTGTGTCAATCCATCTCACCAGGGGTCTTCCTCTTTTTCACTGACCCCCCACTTTACCATGCATGATGTCCTTCTCCAGGGATTGGTCCCTCCAGATAACAAGTTCAAAGTTAAAAGAGAAGAGTCTCACCATCGTGACTTCTAAGGAGCATTTTGGTTGCACTTCTTCCAATATCAATTTGTTTGTTCTTTTGGCAGTCCATGATACTTTCAATAATCTTCACCAGCATCACAATTCAAATGCATTGATTCTTCTCTGGTCTTACTTATTCATTTTCCAACAATCACATGTATTTGAGGTGGCTGAAAATACCATGGCTTGGGTCAGACCTACCTTAGTCATTAAACTGACTTATAAGTGCTTTAATACTTTAAAGAGGTCTTTTGTAGCAGATTTGCCTAATAAAATGTTCTGTTTGATTTCTTGACTGCTGATTCCATGAGTGCTCACTGTGGATCCAAGCAAAATGAAGTCTTTGAAAACTTCGATGTTTTCTCCATTTACTGTGATGTTATTTATTAGTGTACAACTGAGAATTTTATTTTCTTGACATGGATGGTGCAATCTTTACTGAAGAGTGTAGTCTTTGATCTTCATGAATATTTCAAGTCTTCTTCACTTCTAACAAACAAAGTTTTATCATTTGCATATAACAGTTATTAATGAGTCTTCTTCCAATGCCTTAAGTACCTCTTCCTTCTGTACCATCGATTGTAGATCATATGTTACCTCTTGAAATTATTTATTTTGGTGCAGTGACTCAGTGAATTGATTCCAGCTTCTTTTGATGCTTTCTGCATCATTCAATACTTTGCCCATTAGGTGTCATTGAGTTGGTTCTTACTCATAGTAACCCTAGGCACAACAGAATGAAACACTGGCCAGTCCTGCATCATTCTTAAAATGCTTGTTAAGCTTGAGGCTGTTGCTGCTGCCACTGTGTCAGTCATCACATTAGAGGTCTTGCTCTTTTTCTCTGACTCTACATTCTACCAAGCATAATGTCATTCTCCAGGAACTGGTCCTTACTGATAATATGTCATAAGTATGGTAGATGAAATCTAACCATCATAGCTTTTAAGGAGAATTCTAGCTGAATTTCTTTCAACATTGATTTGTTTGTTCTTCTGAAAGTACGTGGTACTTTTAGTATTCTTTTCCAGCACTATTAATTCAAATGTATCAATTCTTATATGGTCTTTTTTATTCATTGTTCAACTTTCACATGCATATGAGATTATTGAAAATACCATGGTTTGGGTCAGGCACACCTTAGTCCTGAAACTGACATCTTTGCTCTTGAAAACGTTAAGAAGATCTGTGTACCAGATTTGCTTAACGCAATATATCATTTGACTCTTGATTTCTGCTACCATGAGAGTTGATTGTGGATCCAAGCAAAATGAAGTCTTTGACCACTTCGATCTTTTTTGATTTACCATGATATTATTTACTGGTTCAGTTGTGAAGATTTTTTTTTCTTTACATTGAGGTGCAACCCATACTGAAGGTTGTAGTTTTTGAGCTTCATCCATAAGCATTTTAAGTCTTCTTTGCTTTCAGTAAGAGTCAAAACCAAATCGACAGCAAACCACCACTACCACCATTGCTTTCAGTAAGCAAGATTGCATCATGTGCATATCACAGATATTAATGAGTCATCCTCCAATACTAATGTCACATTTTGCTTCATATAATCCAGCTTCTCAGGCTTTTTCTCAGTATACAGATGGAATAAGTGTGGTGAAAGAATACAAACCTGGCACACACCTTTACTGATTTAAAACATTCAGTGTTTGCTTGCTCTGATTGAAAGAATGTCTGTTGGTCTATGTACAAGTATCTTATGAGAACAATTAAGTGTTCCAAAATACCATTGTTTGTAATATTATCCATAGTTTGTCATAATCCACACTGTTGATAGCCTTTGCATAGTCAATAAAGCATTGGATGGTATCCTGTGCTTTCAGCTAGGATCCATTGATGTTAGCAATGATATCCCTTATTCCATGTCCTCATCAGAGTCCTTCTTGAACCTCTGGCAGTTCCCTGTCCATATACTTTTGCAGCCATTTTGAAATCTTTTCAGGAAAATTTACTTGCATGTGAAATTAATTATATTGTTTATTGATTGTTGATTTCTGCATTCCATTCAGTCACTTCTCTTTGTAATGTGTACAAGTATGAAGCTCTTCCAATGAATTGGCAAGGTAGCTTCTTCAAAATTTCTAGGTCTAAATGAATGAGTACTTCCAATACTGTCTCAGTTTGTTTAAAGATTTCAATTTGCATTCCATCAATACCTGGATCCTTGTTCTTTGCAAATGCCTCAGTGAACCTTGAACGTCTTCCTTCAGAACCATTGGCTCTAGATTATATCCTACTTTTTGAAATGGTTGAACATCAACCATTTCTTTCTGGTACATTGACTCTGTGAATTCCTTAAATCTTTTTTTTTTTTTTTTTATGCTTTATGCATTATTCAAGTTTTTGCCCATGGAATCCTTCATTATTGCAAGTTGAGGGTAAAGTTTTTCTTCAGCTCTTTCAGCTTAAGAAATACTAAGTATGTTTTTCCCTTTTGGTTTTCTAAATCTAGCTTTTTGCACATTCCGTTATATCAATTGATTTTGTCTTTTCAAGCTGCCTTTTTAAATTTTCTGTGCAGTTCTTTTACCTCCTTAATTCTTACATTTATTTTAGCATTTCTATGCTGAAGAACTAAATTCAGAGTCTTTAGTGACATCCATTTTGACTTTTTCTTTCTTTTTTGCCTTCTTAATGACCTTTTGCTTTCTTCTTGAATTATGTTCTTCATTTCACCCCACAACTCTTCTGATCTTCAGTCATTTGTGTCTAATGCAATATATCTGTTCTTGAGATGGTCTCTAAATTCAGGTGCAATATGTTCAAGGTCATATTTTGGTGTTGTACTTTGTGGCAGACAGCATTGTACTCAAGATGGTTCTTTGAATGTTCTTTTTCATGATGAATGCTATAACATCCCTCTTGAATTTATCGCTCCTGATATAGTAAAATACATGATTGTTAGATTCAAAATGGTCAATACCAGTTCATTTCAGCTCACTAATGGCTTCAATTTTGAAATTTTATATGTTCCATATACATTTTTGACAACTTCCAATTTTCTTAGATTCATACTTCACACATTCCATGTTCTGATTATTAATGGATGTTTGCAACTGTTTCTCCTCATTTTGAGTTGTGCCCCATCAGCAAGTGAGGAGTCATAATGTGGAGCTGTAGGTCAGTTTGAACTATAGGGTTGGGGGTTCAAACACTCCAGCCATTCCTCAGAAACCCTATACAGGGTCACTATGAGTCAGAACTGACTTTATGGCACTTAACAACAGCAATAACAGCAAGTTAAGATCCTTAAAGCTTTACTTCACTCACATCATCATGATCAACTGTACTTTGAGAAGTCAGCTCTTCCCCAGTCAAATTTTGAACACCTTCCAATCTGAGGGGCTCATTTTCTAACCTCATAACTAACAATATTCTTGTAATATACATAATATTTTTTCTGGCACTGTATGTGACAATATTCCACTGCTTGTTAAAAAGTTTTCAGAATCAATCTTCATCTCCTTCTTGCTAGTCTGTCCTAGTTAGGGAGCTCCACTGAAACGTGTCCACTCTGGGTGACCCTTCTGGTATTTAAAATACCAGTGGTGTAGCTTCTAGCATCACACCTACATGCAAGCCATCACAGAATGGCAAACTTAAAGATGAATTGTGGATTGTACCAATGGAATCTTTCAATACTGAAAGTCGAGGCTTGAATTTTCTTTACTTATTTCAGCTTGAGAAATGCTGAGTATGTTATTCCCTTTTGGTTTTCTAACTCCAGGTCTTTGCACATTTCATTATGATATTTGACTTTGTCTTCTCGAGCTGTCTTTTTGAAATTTTCAATTCAGCTCTTTTACTTCCTCAGTTTTTCCATTCTCTTTAGCTTCTCAACTTTCAAGAGCAAGTTTCAGAGTCTCTTCTGACATCCATTTTGGTCTTTTCTTTCTTTTTTTCCTGCTTTATTTAAAGACCTTTAGCTTTCTCTGTGCATAGTGTTCTTGTTCTCTTCTGGTCTGTGGTTCTTAGTGTTCAATGTTTCAAATGTGTCCTTGAGATGGTCTGTAAATTCAATTAGGATATATCCAAGGTCATATTTTGGCTCTCATGGACTAGTTTTACTTTTCTTCAGCTTCAGCCTGAATTTTCATATGAACAATTGATAGTCTATTCTTCATTCTGCCCCTAGCCATATTTGGCTGATGATGTTAAGCTTTTCAAAACTTCTCTTACCACAGATGTAGCAAGTTCGATTTATGTGTATTCCATCTGGTAGGTCCATGTGTGTGTACCTTTTATGTTGTTTTGAAAAGGTATTTGCAATAAAAAAAAGTCATTGGTCTTGCAAAAGTCTATCATGTAAGAGGTGGGGCTTGATGGCAGAGTAAGGAGAGGCGTTTTGCAGATTTCCACCAGTGATAACACAGAATAACCAGACAAAGTAGGTTCAGGGGATGCTTCTGGACCTCTGAACTACATATAAAGGAATATTTATGATTATCAAAGGCTTACTGCTAGTGGAATTTGTAGCAGAAGTAAGAAAAGTGGTGTTTTCTGAGTTGCATCAGGCATCAAGTCCCAGCACAGCCAACTTGAGCAGGGCCGAGCAGACATAAGGGCAAGAGAGAATGCACATCACAGAGGTCTTACCAATCATCAGAGATAAAGGTGTGAAAATTGTTTTTGGTTCATTTATCTTTATCTGTCTGTGCACCTCCACTCTGGTAATTAGGGTGGTGCCTGAGCAAGTAGACACCCCTCCTGAAAGTTGTACTATGCATGAGTATGGATCTGCTCAGCAAAGATCACTGGACCAAGAGTCAAAGTAAGTGAAGAAGTCGGCAGGAACAGCTAAAAAGGCAGAGTCTTCCAAAATGGCTTTGGCCAGTCCTGGGCTGTGCTTCTTACTAGGAGAAACAACAGAACTGGTTTGAGGAGTGGGAGAGAGGAAAAAAAGGAAAGAGGTCAAACATCTTGAAATTTCTCAGGCATCCTTGAAGACAAGAAGCTAAAAAATGGGGGTTAAAGTCTTATTCATCTTTTGCTACAGGTTTTTTGGGGGGAGGGTGATTATAGGCTTTAGTGTTCAATCTGTATTTTTTGATCCCCCTTTTACCATGAGTGGAGGCTCTTTCTCTGCCTACATTACCCAAGAAGAGACAGCAATTGTGATCATATAGCCAAGCTACAATTATACCCTATATAATCCCACCATCTGTGCAGGAGCCAATACCAGCTGATATACACTAAATAAGTGTAGACCGTAAAGACTTGCTAAAAATACTATAAGTTGAGTAACAAGAGAAGTCAAAAGGGAAACACATCTCCTGATCACATCTTCCAACAGGTAATCAAAAAGTTTAATAATATACCAACATACATTCATCTAATTATTGAAAACCAAAAACAACAACACACACACACACAAAAAAAACAAAAAAACACAAAACCACAACAGAAAATCTCAGCTCACATCCAGAAACAAGATAGAGTAGCTGAAACAAATGAGCTGTAGGTAGACCTAGAATCCCTATTGAAAATAAGGTAGGCTTTGGAACTCCCTGATAAGTAATTCAGGAAAGTGATATTAAATTGCATCCAAAGGCTCCACAGAAAGGTTACGATAAATAAGGAAGAAGTAAGAAAAATACTACAGGAACAATGAAATGAGGTAGAAATAGCAGTGGAAACTATTCGAAACCTACAAAGAGGTCCAAATGATTAATAATAAAATATCAGAAATGGACAATACACTGAAAGGGTAAATTAGTAGAATTGAAGAGATGAAAGTCAGAACCAGAGAGCTTGAAGACAATTCTCTCAATACTGCTAAAGTAGAAGAGCAAGTAGAAAAAAATATATAAAAATCTGAAGAAAGTCTAAGATTCAAGTGGGAACATGAAGAGGAATGACCTCAAGGTTATTGGCATTCTGGAACATGAGGGATCACAGAAGACATAGCCGAAGAGCTGCTGGAAGAAAATTTACCTAACATCCTGAAAGATGAGAAGATGTGCATTCAGGAAGCTAAACAAAACCTAATAAAGGATAGATCCCAAAAGAAAAACACCAGGCTCAAGCTCTCCAAAATCAAAGACTAGGAAAGAATTTTGAAAGCAGCTAGGGAAAAGAATTGTTACTTACAAAGGCAAGCAAATAAGATTAAGCTCTGATCTTTCAGAAGAATCCATGTAAGCAAGAAGGCAATGGGGAGACAAATAAAACGCTGAAATAAATAACAAAAACAACTTACCCAGCAAAGCTATCAATCAAAAATGAAGGTGTAATCAAAACATTTCAGAATAAATAGAAACTAAGAGACTTTTCCAAAGCCAACCCAGTGATTCAAAACATTCTAACGGGAGTTCTTGGGACTGAGAATCAGCAAGAAGACACAACAACCAAAGATTGATGTATGCGGCAACACCACCTGGAACTCAGTAGACAGACAGAATAGTCCAGAAGAGAACAAACCTATAAGAATCAATTCAGAGGATCTGGAGGTCAGTCTATGACCAAAACAAACACAATGTGAAAGAAGCGAAGAATAAAGGAACAGAGATCCAGATGGTTATGAGGTCAGGTAGACTGTTTTAAATGGAGGAAAAGTTAATAGAATATAGGGTAGCCTCAAAGAAAATTAATATTCACAACATCTCAAGAAAGTGAAAATCCAAGAAGAACATGGAAACATTAAAACTATGAAGAAACTGACAAGGAAAAGCACAGAAAATATGAATTCAACACAGGAAGGCATGCAGAATAAAGAATTTTTCAGCACCACAAAACAAATAAACAAACATAATGACACCAATTAATTCATACTTAATAATCACACTGAATGTCAACAGATTAAATGTACCAGTCAAGAGACAGGGTGACAGAATAGGTAAGAAAACAAGATTCTTAAATATTTTGTCTACAAGAGACACACCTTCAACACAAAGACAAAAACAGAATAAAAGTTAAAGGATGGCAATAAAAAAATGAGCAAGAGTAGCAATTTTAATCTCTGATAAAATAAACTTTAAGGAAAAGATCAGCATAAGACCGAAAGAAGGATTAAAGGGTCAATTGAACAATATGACATAATCATAATAAATATCTACACTTCCAGTGAAAGAGCCCCAAAATATATAAAGCAAACCCTAACAGAATTGAAGGAAAAAAATAGAATCTTTTTTAATACCACTTTCGAAAAAGGATAGAACTACCCAAAAGAAACACAACAAAGACACAGAGAAATTAAACAATGCAATCAACCAAATTGACCTCATAAATGGTTACAGAGCATTCACTCTAATAACAGCACAATACACATTCTTTTCTAGTACTCATGGAACATTCTCCAAAATAGAACATGTGTTAGGCCACAAAACAAGCATCCTTAAATTTACAAACTTCAAAATACTACAAAGCTTCTTCTCAGATCACAATGCTATAAAATAGAAATCAACAACAGGAAGGCCAAGGAAATAAAGCCAAATACATGGAAATTGAATAACACCCTGCTTAAAATATACTGGGTAGTAGAACAAATAAAGGTAAATTTACAAAATTCTTAGAAACAAATGAGAATGAAAACACAACATACCATAATCTTTGGGATACAGCAAAAGCAGTGCTGAGAGGACAATTCATTGCAATAAATGCACACATTCAAAAAGAAAAAAAAGAACCAAAATCAACACATTAACACAACTTCTTCAATAATTAGAAACAGACCTGCAAAGGTCGTCAGAAGAAAATCAATAATAATGATTAGAGCAGAAATAAATGAGATAGAAAACAGGAAAATATAGAAAGAGTCAAAAGGACAAGAAGCCGTTCCTTCATAGGGTTAGTAAAGTTGGGAAACCACTGGCAAACCTAACAAAACAAAAGTGGGAGAAGATACAAATAACATGCATAAGAAACCACATGGGTGATGTCACAACAGAACAAATAGAAATAAAAATTATAATAACAGAAAACTATGAAGAATTGTAAACCAACAAATTTGAAAATCTATAGGAGATGTATACATTTTAAGAAAAACATAGTTTTGTGTGTTTGATCCATTTCAGACAGAAGAATTTGGTAGAATTCTTCAATTTCATCATCAGTGACTTTTGTGACTAGTGCATGAATTTGAATAATAGTGGCATTAGCTTGTCTTCCCTTTTTTGTTATTGTTGTTGTTGTAAAGTGCCATAAAGTCGATTCCAACCCATAGCGACTCTATATAGGGTTTCCAAGGAGTAGCTGATGAGCTTGAACCACCAACCTTGCAGTTCAAACAACTTTGCAGTCTAGCGCATTAGCCCACAGCGCCACACCAGGACTCCAAAAGAATAGAATTTGTTGTTGCCATCAAGTCGGTTCTGAACCATAGCGACCGGATAGGGTTTCCAAGGAGCAGCTGGTGAGTTTGAACCGCCAACCATGTAGTTCAAATGGCTTTGCAGTCTGGTGCATTAACCCACAGCACCACACCAGGACTCCTTATAGGCACATGGATATTATCCTATCATGGATAGTACCATATTTCAAGTTAGATCTTGAAATTTTTTTCAGCAATGAATGAAATGCCATCCTTTATCAATGTGTTGTTATAAGCATAGCAAACCATATGACTGTAATATTCAAAATCGCTAATACCAGTCCATTTCAATATCAGCATATAATTCCTAGGCTATTGATCTTTATGTATTCCATTAATTTTTTTACAACAATCCAATTTTCCTGGATTCATACGTCTCATTTCTTAGATTCATACATTTCATTCATTTCTTATTCTGATTATTAATGGATGTTTGTGGTCATTCTTCTCATTTTAAGTTGTGTCCCATTAGCAAATTAAGGTGCTGAAAGTTTTGCTCCATTCGTATCATTATGGTCAACTCTACTTTAAGGAGGTAGCTCTTACACAGTTGTAGGGCTCTAACACAGTGCCTTCCAACCTGACAGCCTTATCTTCCAGCACTATATCTGACAGTGTTCTGCTATTGTTCATAATGTTTTCATCTTCTTGCACTATATTTGTCAGTGATAGATAGCTATTCATAAGATTTTCAGTGGTTAATTATTCAGAAGTAGTCTGCTTCCCCTTCTTCCTAGTCTCTCTTAGTCTGGAAGCTCTGCTGAAATCTGTCCAACATGAATGACCCTGCTGATATTTAAAATATTTGTCGCATAGTTTCCAGCATTACAGCAACATGCAAGCTACCATAATATAACAAACTATGGAAGATGAGTTGTGTTACATCTAAGCAATGTAATCAGTAGTCCTAGTTCTTAGACTATTTGTTTTAGGACTTTTTGATCTGTGTGAAATAGTACACACACTTACCCAAGTCTAGTAGTCAGAGTCACTGTTTTTATTATTGTCTCTTCAGCTAACTCCTGTGGCCTGCCCAGAAACTTTGTCCATGTTCAGGTTGGAGTCAGGCATTTATCCCTCTGCTCCAGACGCTAGGGTACATGTGTTAAGTTATTTTGAGACGTGACTGAGTTTCTGATGCTTGGAAACCAGCAAATAGGGTGCATGTTGTTACTGGGGACAAGGTGAGAGATGTTTTCACTTGTGAGTTGCAATTCTAACCTTTATTATTGTTGTTAGTTGTTAGGTGCCACTGAGTCAGTACCGACTCATAGCAACCCTATGCACTACAGAATGAAGCACTGCCCAGTCCACACCAATCGCACAGTTGTTGCTAAGTTTGATCCCATTGCTACTCCCACTGTGCGAATCCATCTCTCTGAGGGTCTTCCTCTTTCTCTCAAACCCTCCACTTTACCAAACATAATGTCCTTCTCCAGGGAGTGGTTGACACATTGGTGTGCATATATCACTCATGTTATTGCTTGTATTTCTTGTGGGTAAATACCAAGTAGAGGAATTTTTGGATCATAAGGTATTTCTATTTTCAATGTTCTGAGGAAGC
>NW_006408576.1:10469788-10531239 GCF_000296735.1 Chrysochloris asiatica
TGCTTTCAGGGGTGTCTCTTTATCTTTGATTTGAAGAGTTTGATTATGATATGTCTCGGTGATTTTCTTTTAGGGTCTATCCTTCCTGGGGTTTGTTGAGCTTTTTGAATATTTATCTTTTCACTTTTCTGCATGTTAGAGAAATATTCTTCCAGCAGTTCTTCAACTATTTCCTCTGTGGTCGTGTGTGATTCTACTTGTTCTGGAATGCCAATAATTCTTAAGTTATTCCTCTTCATGTTTTCCAACATGAATCTTAGACTTTCTTCAGATTTTTTAATACTTTTTTTGTTGTTTGCTCTTCTATCTTAGTGGTATTGAGAGATTTGTCTTCCAGCTCCCTACTCTACTTCCATCTATTCTATTCTCCTTTGCCCTTTCAGAGTATTGTCTATTTCTGATATTCTGATATTCTATTATTGATGGTTTGGACCTACTTTCTGTAGATTTTGAATTGTTTCCAATGCTGTATCTATCTTATTTGATTGTTCCTGTAATACTTTCCTGACTTCTTCCTTATTTTTCTCAACTCCATTGTAAAGTGTTTTGAAACATTTTATAACAATTTTTCTGAATTCCTTCTTAGGCATTTCCAGCACCTGCCCTCATTCCAGAATGGAGTCCAGGTCTACCACTTGGTCATTTTTCTCAGACATTTTATCTTGTTTCTGGGCATGTGCTGATATGGTCATCTGCTTTTGCTTCTTGGACATGTTTAATGTTTATCTGTGGCCTTAATTCTTAATTGAGTACATGTTTTGGCACTTTTTATGCTTTCTGATTGTTTCCAGGTAAATGTGATCAGGATGTGGGGCTTCCCTTTTCACTTTTCTTGTTGCTTAACTCAGAGTAACTTTCACAGGTGTTGTCTGCCTCCCTGGTACATGCCAGTTGGTATTGGTTCTTTCCTGGGTTTTTGTGTTTTATGGAGTGTGGTTGTAGCTTGACTATATGGCAGCAGTTGCTGTCTCTTCTTCGGTAATATAGGGAGAAAGAGAGTCCCCCAAAGGTAGAATGGGGAGCATACAACAGCAAAACATCACCAGCAAAAGAAACAAGAAATAAAAAAGCAACAACAACAACAAAAAGACAAAACTGGATTGAATACTGTAGTCTATAATTACAGAAAAGGGAGAGGGAAAAAAAAAACTGTAGTGTAATATGTTGTTGTTGTTGTTGTTAAGTACCATGGAGTTGGTTCTGACTCATAGTGGCCCTGTACAGGGTTTCCGAGGCTGTAAATCTTTACAGGAGCAGAAAGCCTCATCTTTCTCCTGTGGAACCACTGGTAGTTTCAAATTGCGGACCTTGAGGTTAGCAGCCTGATTCGTAAACAATATGCTACCAAAGCCTAATATGAGTATGACTTTCTTGTCCTCTTTTCAGCTTCTTGCCTTCAAAGCTTCCTGAGAGATTTCAAGACGCCACTGTTGGGTGTTATGAAGTACCTCAGGATTTAATTTAATTTTTGTCTTGTTTTGTTTTAAAACTCTCTTTCCCTCTATACACCTCTTGTTCTGGCCTTTCCCTTATTTAAGAAAAAAACAGTTCAGGGCCAGCTCTTGGGCTGAGAGTATCTGTTCGCATATATGGCAGACGAACCCAACAGTGGTGAGGGTGATGGGTGTCCACTCGCTTAGGAACCCCTTCTAGTCACCAGAATGAGGGGTACTCAAACAGTGTCGGGGGGGGGGGGGTGAGGCCAATGAACAGATACCAAAAAAAGAAAATCAGAACAAAGCAAAACCAACAAAGTGTATTGTCCACCTTTGCACCGAGGTTCCTGCAGTTTTTTTCCATTCTGTGTCTTCTCCCTGCTTGGTCTTGCTGTTTAGTTTTGTCCAAGTTGTTGGTTCTGGGCCTCCAAGTCCAGCAGATTCAAAAGTATGTGATATGTTGCTTTTGCTACAAGTTCCACTAGCTATAAGCCTTTAAACCTTTTAAATATTCCTATCTCTGTGGTTCTGAGTTTTGGAGCTCTGCCCTGGATCTGCTTTGCCTGGTATTCTGTGGTATCGCTGACAGTGAACTTCACTGCACCTCTACCCTAGCTGCCATCAAGCCCTGCCTCCTTTCCATCTTTTTATGATGCTTTCTGCATCATTCAATATTTTGCCTATTGTTGTTGCTGTTAAATGCTGTCAAGTTGGTTCCAACTCATAGTAACTGAGTATAGAATATTTTCAATTAAAAAGTCCATGTTTTAAAGAATTCTACTGCCTAAAAGATGGTTACATGTTGTTAAAATGCTCATTTTACACAAGCACCCCATATCCACTCGTCTAAATTTGCAATTTCCATTACTGAAGGAATGCTGAAGTTAACACCCAGGTATAAGAAATACAGAAATAAGCATACAAAATGTTGGAAAGATCTATTTAAATGGAGACTAAGAGGTCTCGAAAAATAAACACCTTGATAGACAAAGATACTATCTAGCATGCATTAATTGAAGGACACTTGATTGTTTTAATTTTCTTTTCAATTTTTTTCCACTTAGCATATTCTTTCCCCATTTCTTGCACAATCAATTTTCTTCTTACATTTAAAGAATCAGCAAACTCTCCACCCATTCTGGAGTCCTGGTATGGTGCTATGGGTTAATGTGCCAGACTGCAAAGCCATTTTAACTGCATGGTCAGCTGTTCAAGTTCACCAGTTGCTCCTTGGAAACCCTATACAGGGTTGCTATGGGTTGGAATCAACTACATGCCACTTAACAACAACAATCACCACCGATTCTACATGAGAATACTTTCTAACATAACGAATACTTTCTGCAATACTCAGTACCATTGAGTTCATTATACTTCACTTGGGTGCATCTGCAATACAACTAACTACCTGGTAAAACACATGGATCCCTGGTGTGGCACTATAGAATAAGCGCTGCCAACCACAAGTTCAGTGGTTCAAACCCATCAGTGTCTCCTAGAAAACCCTATATATGATCACTGTGAGTGGCACTGTGGGTAAGTGCACTGGACTGAAAAGTCAGTTTGAACTACGAAGTCAGTTTAAACTACAAGATTGGCAGTTCAGACTCACCAACTGCTCCTTGAAAACTCAATTCAGCATTGTTGTGGGTCGGAACCAGCTCAATGTCACTTAACGAGAATAACAGCAATGAGTCAAAAATTGACCTGATTGTACTTAGCAAGTAAAACCCAAGGTGTGTTTCAAAATACCCAAATTATAATCCCTTATGAATCCAAGCTTAGAACAAAATTATCACTAAACAATGAAAGAGCCTATTTGGACTAGTAATAGAACTGCCAAAAGATCCTGGAAATTTCAGTGTTTCGAGGCTTTTGATCAGTGAACCAAATCAATTCAAAAGTCTGGGCACATTCCAGTCCCTGCCCTGAAAGCCCTGCTGGGTGAGAAGGAACTAGAAGCCCAGCCTGGCCTACAGTGCTATTGACACTGGGCCTCATAAATTAACCTGGGCTTCTCTTCCTGAAGATGTGTCTTCTCACAGCTAGGTCTTCCCACTAATGTCTTTTCAACATGGGCCATACGGAAACCACCTTCTAGGAGAGAAAACAAATCTCCTCAGTTCTTTTTCAATTAATTATCTGGGTTATCAAAAAGAGTCTTACACATACTTACCTTTCTAAAAATGTTCTTATTATGGTGGAGCCTGGCAGGCACTGATTTTCATTTGCATGTCTGTGATATCACACTGAAAAATTTACACCTCCTTAGAACTTCACTCTAATGATATGCATCATTGGCTTCTTTCCAGAACATGGCTTAATAATTCATACCAAACAGTGGTAAGGAAAGGAAGAAAAAAAAAAAATGTGACAGCTCTTTTCTTTACATATGCACATAGATCATAGAAATTGCAATTTTTAACAGAAAAAAAAATGTTGCTTGCAGGTTAGAGACCCCTGCTCACTTTGCAAAAATATTAAGCTGTGTGCTTCAAGCTTTTCCCAAATGGTACATGCCAACATCCATGTCAATTTTGGCAAATGGGCTTTTAATGTTAGGATAATGGTGATTCTATTATAAACATTAGAGAAATGATACTTTTCTGGGATTGCAGTCACCCTTTTCTCTTTGTATACATGCATTTTTTTCACATATTACTGCTGAAATGCATTCTGTACATATTTTAATTAACTATTTTTAAAAAATCAGTCACATTGGATACTTAGAGGCTATTTTTATTCTCCTAGAAAAGCATTAACAATAGAATTTTCTGTGATAGTAGAAATTTCTAAAGCTGTGCAGTACAATATAACTAACTATTGAACCTATAGCTGTAGAATGTTTAAAACATGCTGGTGTGGCTGAGGAACTGTACTTTTCAACTAATTTTATGTAAGTTAATAAAATTGAAATATAAGTATCCACATGTGGTTAGTGCCTGCTGTGGTGGTGGTAGTGGTTCTCTGCCATGGTTCCCACTAATAGAGACCCTGATTAGGGTTTTTGAGGTTATAAATACTTATGGGAGCAGAACACCTCTTTTCTTTCTCCTGAGGAACCACTGGTTGTTTCGAACTACCGACAGTGAGATTAGCAGACCAACTCATAACCACTCCTCTACCAGAGTTCCTTAGTGGTGTATTGGATGACAAATTGTTAATTACTTAAAATATGTTGTTGTTAAGTGCCGTCGAGTCGGTTCCGACCCATAGCGACCCTGTACAGGGTTTCCGAGGGTATAAATCCTTACGGGAGTAGAATGCCTCATCTCCTGCGGAGCGGCTGGTAGTTTTGAACCGCTGACCTTAAGGTTAGCAGCCCGATTCGTAACCACTACGCTACCAGAGCTCTAATGTAATTCATAAACTTCTTGTTGTTGTTAAGTACCGTTGAGTCGGTTCCTACACACAAAGACCCTCTGTAGGGTTTCTGAGGAGCAGCTAGTGATCTTAAACCGCTAACCTGGAGGTTCAAACTGACCTTGCAGTCCAGCGCATTAACATCAGAGCCACACCAGGACTCCAATTTATAAAGCACACATGCCTATTCTTGTCTATCCTTATCCGGCCTTCCAAAAAGATATGTAATTTAATTGATATAGAAATCAATTCCAGTGAAAACTGCTCAACGTATCTGACTTCCTGTTACCTCCTATATTAACATTTAGCTTGTATCTAGCCTCAGCCTGTGAATCAACCACTTAAATAGAGCAGCAAAAGGAGAGTGGCACTTTCTGAGTATATACAGCTCACTGCCTTGGGTAATCTAGAGACTCAAAACAATTAGTGCATTTCAATAAAATGATTTTTGAAACTAGATTTTAAAACAGAATTCCATAAAATGTAAGTGACCATGTCTTGTTGCAGGTAAAAGGGAAAAAAAATCATTGAAAAATGGACAATTTAGGTCTTAGAGCAAGGTCATTGAGCAGAACGGAGAAAGGAGGGTCTAGCCGAGGTTGATTGGAGATCTCAACATCATTTGATGTCTCAGACACCAAGGCTGAAATGCTGTGTTCCCAGATGGCTACAGTATTGCCTACCATCTGGTAGCAGTTGGATAGAGAGTTCAATCTGATGAAATTTAGTCAGACAGCTGGTATCAGATATTAGAAAACTGGAAGTCCAAACTTCAGAGTAGCTTTTAATAAAGCTACTTCTGAGTCTGGGATTCTGGGAAAGGGGGCTAAGGTCTCATTTATAAAGCAGGTTACAGGAGTGACGATTTTTTGAATTTCAAAATATATTTTTAATATTACTAAGTGCTCATGAGGGAATAGAAGGCATGTAAATTCTTAAAACGATATTAGATTATAGTTAAAAAAACTGTGTTTATTACACAAATCATCATTCCAGTTTTTTCCTAGTAATTGAAAAAACCTTTTCTACTAGTAATTGAAAAAATCTTTTCTACAAAAGCTCATTTCGTTTTATTGTGAGACACCGAATTATTATTAAGAGTGATAATACTGGGTTGTAGTTGTTGTTAAGTGCTGTGGAGTCTGTTCCAACTCATAGCGACCCTGTACAGGGTTTCCGAGGCTATAAATCTTTATGGGAGCAGAATGCCTCATCTTTCTCCCACAGAACAGCTGGTAGTTTCAAATTGCAGACCATGAGGTTAACAGGCCGATTTGTAACCACTACATTACCAGAGCTCCTTATAATACTGGGTAGTTAAGGAGAAATGACCAAACATAACTCTTTTTGAAAAACAACTTTCAATTTTTAAAAGTAGCCTGGTTTGAACCACAAGGTCATTGGTTCAAGCTCACAATTCACTCCTCAGAAACCCTATACAGGCTCTACTATGAGTCAGCATCAACTCGACAGCACTTAACAACAACAGTAGTGTTACACTGGAGTCTTGGTGTGATGCTGTAGGATAAGCAATAAAAAGCTAACAAAGGTAGGTGGTTCAAACTCACCAGCCGCTCCTTGGAAAATCTATATAGGATGGCTATATAACAACAAATTTGACTTCAAAATACCTGGTACAGGTAGCAAATGCCCTTTGACTCATAAATAAGATTTTAATGCATCCTACAAAAATTAGCAAAAGAAGAACAATAATTCCCTAAATTCCTCAACTTTACCATCTTATTAAAGTTTGGTAATTTCTTTTTACATAATTTACATAAATTCTATGTAAGATTTGCAGCCCTCACCAGATATAGCCTTACTAATGGAGGATAGGTATGGGGAAGGGTCTCATTTTTTTACAGCCTGCTTACCCAGTACAGTTGCTTAACTCAGACCATTTCCTGCATTACATGGAATGAGACAAGTTCTTGTACTTCCTTCCTCCCCCTCCATTAGGCTTGACTCTCAAAATGACTGGGTCAGATATACTACAAAATACCCTTACTCAAAGCCCTCTCTCCTTTTATATAAAACCTTTTGGCATACAATTATTATTAATTCATTTATTTTTAAGAATCATGCATGCTTTTGTTGTATGCTAAAGAGCAGATTTGACTTATAGTGATCATGCATGACAGAGTAGAGCTGCCCTATAGGATTTCCTAGAACAATCTTTAGAGGGCTGATTGCCAGGTCTTTCTCACTCAGAACCACTGGGCAGTTTTAAACTGTCAGTCATTTGGTTAGCACCTGTGCTTAACCATCAAGTCACTAGAGCACCTTGGAAAAAATGCATAGTAGTTTAAAATAACCTCCATTGTTGTTATTTGTTGCCACCAAGTCAATTAGGACTCATGGCAACACCATATGTGCAGAGTAGAGTTGTTTCAAAGGGTTTTCAAGGCTGTGATCCTTTGAAAGTAGATTACAAGGTCTGTCTTCATAGGAGTCTCTGGATACAACCTTTCAGCTAGCTGTCAAGCACTTAACTGTATCGGCAATAATGCCTACAAGATCTTTCTATACATGATCAGTGAAGGGTTAGTCGTCCATGGCCCCAGCTGAGAGGGAATTTGAAATATATGGCAATTTGTTTTTTTCTGCAGCATAATATTGTGGAAAGGGCACTGAATTCAGAGCCAAGATAACTGTGTTAGAGTCAAGACAAACCCTGATGAATACTGTGACTGCAAGCAAGTCACTAAAACTTTAGAATACCATGTAAACATCCTCAAATTATTGATACAAAAATGTAATAAGATAAACCTTGTGAAACTTATCAAAACCATTAATTAAATATGACATTGGAGAAAATAGAAAACAATTTGATGCAAAATATTCCGTATATGAAAAGATACATATAGTATAATTTTCATACAATATCTAGAATTGACAAATACACAAAAGCAGAAAATGGATTAGAAGTTACAGGTGTTGGGGAAGGGAGAAAGCAGAATTATTGCTTAACAGAGAGAGCATTTTTGTTTAGGGTGATGAAAAGTTTTAGAAACAGATGGTGCTGATGATTACACAGCATTGTGAATAAAATTAATGTCAATGAATTGTGCATTTAAAAGTAATTAAAATAGCAATTTTTCTAGTTATAAATATTTTACACAATAAAAAAATTTTTTTAACTAAACCATAGTTGGAAAGAGGATATTCACAGATAAAAATCTGAAAAGACACTTGTATCTAGACTATATAAAAAACGACAAATCAATTCATAGCAGATTTATTCATAATAAACAAAAAACAACAGCAATCCAAATGTTCATTTACAGAGAATGAATAATGAAACGTGGAATCTTTTTTAAGCACTACGCAGCAATTAGGAAAGTAAAAAGGAATGAAAAACTGACATACTGACTTAAGCAAAATGTGCTTAAATTATACTCAGTGAAAGGAGCTCTGGTAGCGTAGTGGTTACGAAATGGGCTGCAAACCCTGCAAGGTCAAAAGTTCGAAACTACCAGCTGTTCCGCAGGAGAAAGATGAGGCATTCTGCTCTCGTAAAGATTTACAGCCTCGGAAACCCTGTACAGGGTCGCTTTGAGTCTGAACCGACTCCAGGGCACACTGCCACCACCCTACTAAGTGAGGTGTCCTGGTGAGGCACTGCGGATAAAAAACTGGACTGCAAGTTTGAAAAACAAGGTTGTCGGTTCAAACTCATAAGTCACTCCTTTAAAACCTATATAGGTTCGCTATGAGTTGGAACTGACTTGATGGCACTTGACAACAACAACAACAACATATTAATTGAAAAAGACTAGCCAGATAATGGTAAAACTTACTAAGGGCAATAAATAGTGAGATTACTATAAATAGTGGGATTCCTGATTATCTCTGAGGTGGATATTGAGTTGAGTGCTGGACATGTTTTATATCTAAATCCAGGAGATGCTTGTTGTTGTTGTTATTAAGTACTGTTGAGTTGGTTCCGATCCATAGCAACCCTGTATAGGGTTTCAGAGAAGCAGCTGGTGAGCTTGAACCACCAACCTTGCAGTGTTTACATGGGTATAAATAAGTAGAAAAAGTTAGCACACTGAACGCGTAAGATTAACATACTTCACAGTATGTAAATTATATCTTTAAAAACAGAATAAAATCAAAGCCCATTTGCTGCTATATTATTATTTATTATTAAGTATTTAAATGCATGCCTCTATCATTTTCCAAATAAATTTTTATTTATTTAAGAACAAGGATTATTTTATATATTTGTTTTTCTAACACTTTAGCACAGTACTTATAATGTAGTTACTATAAAATGTATTACATATATGTATATTGCATAACAACCACCATTTCATTGGTGCTTTAGTTGTTGTGCCAGAGGCCAATCATTAACTATTTATTCCAATCTCCCTTTGGTAACATCTGCTTTGCCCATAAACCTTGCTACCCTGAAAACCCATTTTTTAAATGCCAAATGTCTCAGTCCAACATTGATCACAACTGACTGAAATGGGTGTGGAGACAGTACCCACAACTTAACATAGCCCCGTGGGCTGATGTCAAAAGAAAACAGGCAACCATCTCATAGGAATTTCATGTAAAGAAAAGAACAAAGTTATCTGTTACTAGTTGGGTGTTGCAGTTGAAAGGTCACATCCAGTTGGGACTGGAAAGAAAATGGCTTCCATATGCTAGCCTAAATTATGGGAAAGAAGAAACCATGAGGAAATATGGGCAGAATTTTGATAGAAAGAGGATAACAGAGCAGACATTTAGAGAGCAACAGAAACACCATCAAAGATAGACAAAATTTCTCCTTTAACTCAGGTTTTAATTGTAAATCTCAAAATACTCAGATATATTATTGCTACAGAGTCCAATTCCTGGTATGTGTTTGGTAAATCTGGTCTACTTTGAGTTTCTCTTTGTAATATGCAGCCAAAAGGGTCCTATCCAACGTAGTTGCAAATGTAGCAGCATGTGACATAAATTTGAGCACAAAAGAACAGTTGCCTTCGGTTAGCCTCTTTGGTCCTTGAGTTAAATTAACTGAAGGGAAAACATTGAACAAAAAGACACTTAATGATTTGTAAAGACTTTAGTCCTGATTTTCTACTGAAAAATTTATACTATTGAGTTGGTCTGTACTATACTTGCGTCCAGGGGTTATATCTTTGCCCCTCTATCTCAGGACATAGACCAAATTTGCTCAATAAGCTAAATTAGCTAGAGTAGGCTAATGTAGACTTAAAATATATCTAAGAGCTAAAATATGTTTACCTCTTTCATGTACAAAATAGTCCTTTTTGTACGTATATTCTTGAATTTTCTCCCTGAAGGCTTTCAGGTACCTTGGTGGCTTCACAATCTCCTAGCAGTGCCAATGTCACCTTTGTCCTGCTAGAGGAAAGAAAGCCTGGAGAAAGTTATTAGCCTTTATAAAGCTCTGGTCCATAAGTG
Organism: Chrysochloris asiatica; assembly: GCF_000296735.1. NCBI lineage: Eukaryota > Metazoa > Chordata > Mammalia > Afrosoricida > Chrysochloridae > Chrysochloris > Chrysochloris asiatica. Next base: position 10,480,015 of record NW_006408576.1, read on the forward strand.
GCACACTTCACTTCTGCTCAGACCCCATAGGTGAAAATTAGTCGTATGGGCTATATGAAAACAGGGCTAAGAAAAATAATTCCTAGCTATGTGGCAATTAAGGAAAGGAATGGTAGATGCTGAGGAGTGATCATATGTGTCACAGCGCTGCTTCCAGCCTTTTTTCTAGAACCCAATCCCAGTTCCCACTTTGCTTTTCAAAGACACTGAGCCTTTTCAAATCAGGAGGATTCAGAAAAGAGAGAAGAGAGGACTCGTTGCTCAGAAAAAAGAAAAAAGAGGAACAATCTAAAATGGGTATTTTGTGTGGGGAAGCTTGAATGTTAACCTCTTTATTTTTCATGTCACAAATTAATTCCATCCTTATCTCTGTGAAGAAATTGTTTTATATGGACTAAAATATGCATCTGAGAGGCCCCTTTATGAAAACTGTAATAGATAAAATGAAACCTTCAATTTTCCCAGATTTGAGGGCATGACTAGTATTTATCATTTATAAAGTATGTTCATACATATTTTCATATATGATCCTTACAAAGACATTACGAAATAGGTATGATCATAACCATCTATTAGAAAACTAAATTACATCTAAAAGACATAAACAGACTTGTTATATCACTGGTTGAAATAGGAATTTGAACCTATATCTTCTTTCGCTAAACTTCATGTTGTATGCAGCCAATAATTTTAATAAACATCTTACTTGGGTCATTCAGTCCTACAATATAAATTATTAATGTGTGGGTTTGTTTTTTTTTTAATAAAAATTCATTGACGTATAGTGTAAGGACTTTTAGAAAGCTAATTTCCATTAACCCTACCTGCCTTATTTCCTGTGGGACAACCCCAACTATGATACTCATTTGGTAGTTGGAAAGTTCCTGGAGGGTGACATCTGAAGATTTTAATTATCTGATAATTGTCATCAGATCCTATCTTAAAGGTTTTGTTGGTTTGTTGTTTCTGTATGGTATATACATTATCATCAAGTATTCTTAATGAACCAGTCAATTTAAAAAGGATTTATTTTGCCTTTGTTTTGTGATGAGTGACAGATGCTACGGATCTCTTAAGACAGCTTTTCAAATAATATGAAACTTGTTTGCAAGTATAGACCAACGTACATCTACTAGAAAAGAAAGAAGGCACTTAATAATTTAGCAAACATTGACTACCAATGATGTTCTTAGCATTATAATGAGTGCTAGGAATTGAGAGAAAGATTTAATGTGGTCCTTTATTTTGAAGCCTCAACATTTAATTTTATCACTGTGTAAATATTATCATAATGCTAAAAATTCTGGATTGTTTCAATATGGAAATAGTTAATATTTGAGAGTTTGAGGGTTTACACTATATGCAGCCAACTTGCTCAAAGTCAGGCAAATACCAAACCAAGAAATCAACTATTAGTTCTAAAAAGCATCCACCTTTTGCAAGTTAGTAAGATGCCGCACCTGCTACCTGCTGCTATCCCCTCCCATGTCATCATGAGCATGTTCTACTTTGTGGCTTGGTTCTATCAATGTCTCTCCCTGCTCTGGTACCATGTCCATTTCCCTTTTGACTGGCTTTTCTTGAAACAACTTCTTCCTTGGTTTCCTTGATACCAAGAACTCCTGATTCCCTCATTGGCTCTTTGGTTGATAGCACTCAGTCTCTATTTTTTATTGCCAAAACATTAAAAGTTCTGATATACACTGGGATTCCACCTTCATTCCTCTTCTTTCTCCATGAAATACTCCTCTTGAGTATTTATAATCTACCCTGATGACTTCAGTTATCAGCCATAAACTGAGCATTCAGCTGCCAAAATCTCTCCCAAGCCTTTGTTTCTTAGACCCAACTCTATGATTACACATGTCCACACTGATTATCTTAAAGATACTTAAAATTATTATATATAAGTTCCTAAAGAATGTCATTTCCCTCCTCTCAATTCAAAATTAAAAAGCTCCCCTTCTTGTGTTCTCTATCTCATATAAGGAACATAGCATCCTAACTCTAGTCCTCTAGTCTTGCTTGATCATTAAATAGAAGTGGCTTGGACAAATATACTGTGCATATTGTTGTTGTTGTGAAGCGCCGTAGAGTTGATTCCGACCCATAGCCACCCTGTACAGAGTTTCTGAGGAGCAGCTGGTGAGGTCGAACCGCCAAACTTGCAGTTCAAACGCTCTACAGTCTGACACATTAAACCACAGCGCCACATCAGGACTCCGCCTGAGCAGGGAATGAGAAACATGCCTGTTACAAAAATAGAAAGCTGGATTTAAACTCTCTTCTGTCAAATCCCAGATTTTCATAAGGTACCTAAAGCACTTCTTTTTTTATTTCCTTTTTTTATATTAGGTGACCTGGTGTAGTGTTGTAAGTTAATGTGCTGTACTGCAAAGTTGATTTGAACAACAAGGTCAGTGGTACATGCTCACCAACCACTCCTTGGTAGCCTTATACAGGGTATCTATGGGTCAGATTTGACTCAGTGGCACTTAACAACAACAATGACTATTTGAAAAATATTAAAAAGCTAGTAGACTCTGATCATCAACCTCCCATCCTAAATTTAAATTGAAAATCTAGAAAATTATAATAATAAGAGCAATATAAGAAAATACAGGCTCAACACTGATTATTTATAGGAATGAAAGCATCCTTTCCATATTCTTGCTTCTCCTTCCCCTGTCCTCACATATTCTGCAAATTTAGGACATTGCTTTCAGAAGGTAGACACTCTAGATATTGATACAAGATAAAACTTGCTGATTCAGCCAAAAATTAAAAAAAATGAAAAAGGCAGTCATCCACAGGAGTCCCTTTTAAATGTTTTTCTTTAATGAGGTAACATGCCACTGAGAAATACAAAATGGACTGGGAGGGAGAGTACTGTGTAAATGAGGACTCTTTCCTTTCAGATGAAAATACCTGATCAGGCAGAATTTCCACCCTCCATTGATGGTGGCCCATTTAATTTGCTTCAGACACACAGCCTGTGTATGAGGGCGCAACTGCTAGCTTCCATAATCGCTGGATCCTTTAATGTACTGTGTACTACTCAGAAGATGTATTCAATTACATTCCATTCCATCTCTTTCAAAGTTCCACTGTAATTCACTTGGTTGTTTTTTGTATTTTTTTCTTTGGTGCTTTAAAAATCATGTATCACATGAGTAGTTTTCAGAAAATGATCAGACCAAGCAGGGCATTAAACAAAATGCATTATGAAGTTTCGTCTACTGCTCAAAATATAGTCCCTCTTAAATGTGCATTCATATATAAAGCTAAAGGGGGAAATATAAGACATAAAAAGCTCTCCAGACACTTTTTTTCTTTTTTTTTGAAACTGGAAGATTCGCAGAGAAAGTTTAGCTTCTAATATTTCAAAATAAAGCATAACCATTCTAGTGTGATTTTATTTCATGTTTTTTTTTTTTTTAATTTGTGCAACATATATACTTTAGGTGGATAAAACTGTTGTTTTTAAAAATATCCTTTTTCTCTAGGATACAAGATATTTTAATTCTAGCACCTAATTTTTTATATTCCATTAGGGTTCATGTGTGTTTTAATTGTATTTAACCTCAACCCTACACACACCAAAAATGCTTTTATATTTACAAGATGGAATGTCCTTAATTTCCTGCTTACCTTTTGCTTTAGCCAAACAGTGAAGCCTGTATTTTTCACAGCCATCAAAATTTAGCAGAACTTCAAATTTTAAAAGAGGAGTTTCTGCCCCCATTCCACCAGGGTTTTTATTTGTTTCTCATTTACTTAAAATAGTAACAAGTTTTCCTAGACCTGGGTAAAATATCTACCTTGGCTATTGCTAGTTTGTTTCCTCTAATGCTCAGTACAGGGCTAATTAATTTTTTTCTGTCCCCAAACATGAATCTTTTACAAAACAGAAGTGGCAACCTGGCTTATACGTGCTCATAGAGCATGTGGGAAAGGCTGGTGCTTTGATGATTAATTGCAGTTCTAAGAGGGGTCTTGGGACATTCTTTATGGGAAATGGGATTAAAATTTGACACATCTACAATTTTTCCCTCTTTGTAGTGAAAATTCCATTTTTCTCTGTTGGGCAAATAATTCCATGTGCAGTCATCCCTAAATTAATCTTGAATTAATTTCTGAATCTACTGTCTTCTGATATATAACTTACCATAAGAAAACCCAGAGCAGTCAATCTTTCATTAGACATGGGGTGAAAGGGGTCAGCAGACACTCCTGCTGTACTAAAAATAAAGGACCCACATCTGGTTCAGGCCAGTGTCTGGAATTGTAATGCACATACATCCACTCTCTTGTCCTGCTGAAAATGCAAGCTGCAGAATGGCTGCACGTTGAAACATGAACCAGTGTAATAGGAACTTAAAGCCAGGAACAGGCTGTTTGTGTATGTAGTTGGTTTATTACCCAATGTGCAGGCCTGGAGTCTACAAGAAGTCTAGTTTCAAGCTAATCTGTCACACATTTAACAAGCTGTGTGTAATATAGCCCATTTCATGCAGAAAAGGGGAAAAATGATTCCCTCAGGTATAGGAAAGGCCTAATACTTTAAACATAGGGTATACGCTGGTTTTGTGGGTGTGCTGCATTACAAGCTGCAGGCTCATGATTTCTCTTTGAAATCAAAAGGAAAAACACACACATCCATTACAGTTTACTCTGAAGCTCTGCTGTGGTAAGGACTTCCTGCTCTTTGTACATTTCCTCTTCTACCCTAGGCAGAGCACCATCCACTTCTCTTTCCATTCTCTGAAGAACAGTGGAAATTCAATAAAAATTCCAAGCTTAGCCAAATGACATCAGAAGAAGGTGAAGGAGTAAACTTGAGGTATATGGTTGCAACTCTGGCATTCTGAACATTTAAACATAGCAACCTTTAAAACAGGACATAGCACACATGGCGAAGTATGTTTAGTTCATCTAGGCTGATTAGTTCAAGTGATTAAAGATTGGTGCTAATGGAGGTGAGGTCATAGGCTCAATCCCCACAGGAGTTAGTTCACTTAGAACAGAGGAAAAACTACTCAAAAACCAGAGACACCTTCTGACCCCGGTCACTGACCACAAGAGGGATTGGGTGAAAATGAGTAGATGGCCCAGGGCAAAACCATCAGATAAACAACTCAGAGAGCTCAAACCTCACATGGCAACAGAAATGGGAGCACCAATTCCATATGTTAAGGACACTACAATCACATTCATTTATATGGGGCAACTAAATCAGAAGATAAATATATATGTATGTACATACACACATATGCAGTTTGGATACGATTTTCAAAAAGCAGTTTTTATAAAACCCTTTGAAAATTTCTAAATGGTTGGGTCCAAAGATAAACAACAACTCTAGGTAATGTTTGGGTCCATTTTGCTTGGGAAATTCCTTTAACCCTTTTTAAAACCAAATAACAAACCACTGCCATCCAGTGAATTCTGACTCATCCTGAGCCTATAAAATAGAGTAGAACTGCTCCATAGGGTTTCTAAGCGTGTGAACCTTATGGAAGGATAGAACTTCATCTTTCTCCCAAGGAACGGCTGGTAGGTTTCAACTACAGACATACTGGTTAGCAGCCAATTATTTTAACAGCTACACCACCAAGGCTCCTGCTTAACTCCTTTGGAGTACTCAAAAAAGTCTCAAGTTCTGCTGACAGCAAGATTTAGGCTCCCAGTGGCAAAGGTTAGGGGAGAGGCGCTCTGGGACTGGCTTCAGAACTTGCTCACTCTGCAGGTTTGGAGGAGAGAGAGACTGTTGAACTTCACAGACTTCCGGAAAAACAGGCAGCAAGTGGGAAAGTGGAGAGAGGTGAGAGGGGAACCTATTTGTCTATTCAAGTTCTCTGACTGCTAGAGGAGTTTCTGCTTGTGTTTATGTTTTCAACTGGGGAGTGAATTTTATTACTAGACTGAAAGACTGTTAACCTAGTTAGTAGATTATTTGTTTCTTAGTCCAGTTTGACTTTAAAAAATACATTACAAGTAATAGAATCCTGTATCCAAAATTAAAACTAGCTGATGAAAAATACATCTAAAACAACAGAGGAGCTCAATCAGACTTGTTATTAAGGCCATCGAGTAGATTCTGACTCATAGTGACCCTGTATAGGGTTACTGAGGAGCAGCTGGTGGGCTTTAACTGCTGACCTTCTGGTTCGCAGTCCAGTGCTGATCCATCAGCACCATATCAGGAGTCAATCAGCCATAGTAAGTTTAAGTTGAGAATGCATGAATGTATCATTAGTTTGCTCAGATGAGTCAAAGAGGTACTATAAGACATTAAGCAATCATTGTATGCTCAAGACTGCTTATTTTCTGTTTCTTTTTTTATAAATTTATTGATATATAATACATATATTATAAAATTTATCCATTTAAAGTATACAATTCAATAGTTTTTAATATTTTCAAATAATTGTATAATATCTCCATAATCAAGTTTAGAACATTTTCATCACCCCCAAAAGAAACACCATGGGTAACCACTAATCTACTTTCTGTCTCTATGAATTAAACATAATTTTTCAAGTTTCATTCATAGTGTAGTATGCATGAATACTTCATTCTTTTTATTCCTTGTATTGGGATAAAATATATGCAACAAAACATTTGCCATTTCAACCATTTTATGAGTACAATTCAGTAACATTAATTATGTTTACTATGTTGTGTTACTATTAGCCATTTCCAAAAATGTTCATAACTCTAACAGAAACTCAGTGCCCCTTAATCAATAACTTCCTTTTTTCCCATCCTTTTGCCACTAGTAATTACTAATGAACGTTGGTCTCTTTGCATGTGTATTCTGGATATTTTAAATATGTGTGATTATCAAATATGTGTTCCCTTGTGTATGTGAAATCACAGCATAATGTTTCCAAAGCTCATCCATGTCATATCATGTATCAAAATATCATTTCTTTTATGGGTAAAATATCAGTCCATAGAATTATGTACCATACTTTGTTTATTCATTCATTTGTTGGTGAATATTTGAATTGTTTCCACCTTTTATGTATTATGCATAATACTGCAATGAATATTGTACCTTGCATCTGTTTGAGTCCATGCTTTAATGTCTTTTGAGTATATACATAATAGTAATATTGTTGGGTCATATGATAATGTTATATTTAATTTTTGAGGTAGAAGGAATTCACATTGTTAATGTACCAAAAAGAAATTGCTGATGATCAACCATCTCAAGACATAGCATATGATCAAGAGCCAATGATACTGAAGGAAGACGTCCAAAGCACATTGAAGGCATTAGCAAAGACCAAGGCTCCAAGAATTGATGGAACACAAATTGAAATCTTTCAACAAACTGATGCAGCACTGCAGGCCCTCACTCATCTAGGCCAAGATATTTGGAAGACAACTAACTGACTGGAAGAGATCTAAATTTGTGCCCATTCCAAGAGAGTTGACCCAACAGAATGCAGAAGTCATCGGAGAATATCATTAATATCTCATACAATTAAAATTTTGCTAAAGGTAATTCAAAAACAACTGCAAACGTACATTGACAGAGAACTACCAGAGGTTCAAGCCAGATTCACAAAAGGATGAGGTAAGAGGGGTATCATGGCTGATTTCAGATGGATATTGGTTGAAAGCAGAGAATATCAGAAAGATGTGTATGTGTGCCTTGTTGACTATGCAAAGGCTTTCAATTGTGTGGATCATGACAAGCTATGGATAACATTGTGGAGAATGAATATTATAGAACACTTTATTATGCTCATGAGGAACCTGTACATAGACCAAGAGGCAGTTGTTCGAATAGAACAAGGGAACACTAAATGGTTTAAAATTAGGAAAGATGTGTGCCAGGGTCTTATTCTTTCACCATACTTATTCAATCTGTTTGCCGAGCACATAATCCAAGAAATTGGATTATATTAAGAAAAACATGGCATCAGGTTTGGAGAAAGACTCGTTAACAGCCTGCATTATGCAGATGATACAATCTTGCTTGCTGAAAGTGAAGAGGACTTAATGTAATTACTGATGAAAATTGAAGACTACAGTCTTCGATATGAGTTGCACCTCAGTGTAAAGAAGACAAAATTCCTCATCACTGGACCAATAAGCAACAACCATAACAATGGAGAAGAGATTGAAGTTGTAAAAACTTCATTTTGATTGGCTCAACCATTGACACAGAAGCAGCAGTCAAGAAATTCAACGACATATTCTAGTAGGCAAATCTGCTGTATATGACCTCTTTAAAGTGTTCAAGAACAAAGACATCAGTTTGAGAACTAAGGTGCGCCTGATCCAAGCTATGATATTTTCAATAACCTCATATTCATGTGAAAGTTGAATAGTGAATAATGAAGACCCTAGAAAATTTGATGCATTTGAGTTATAGTGTTGGAGGAGAATATTAAAGGTACCATGAAATGCCAAAAGAACAAACCAATCTTGTTGGAAGAAGTATAGCCAGAATTCTTCTTGGAAGCCAGAATGGGCACTATGAGTTGATACTGACTTGATGGCACCTAACAACAACAACAATTCAAACTGTTTCCATAGTGGTTTCACCATTTTATGGGTGAGGATTTAAATAATTTTTTTACATACTAGTTAGTACCTAAAATGTTTCTTTTCTTTTTTTTTTTTTTTAAGAATAATTATACAAGTGTTTCTGAAATTGAATATCATTATCATTTTCATTTCCCTAATGACTAATAGAACTCTTGGTGTTGTGATGTAGGATCAACACAGGACTGAAAACCAAAAAATTGGCAGTTCAAAACCACCTCGGAAACCCTGTACAAGGCCACTATGAGTTGGAACTGACTAGACAGCACATAGCAATATGGCTAATAGAAATCTTGGTGTGGCATTGTGGGATAAGCACTGGACTACTAACAACAAGGATAGTGGTTCAAACCCGTTAGCCATTCCTCATAAACCCTACACAGGGTTACTATGAGTCAGAATTGACTCGATGGTACTTAACAACAACAATGACTGATAATTGAACTTCTTTTTTCCCAATTTGTATACTTTTTTTTTTTTTTTCATTGCTCTAGCTAAGACTTCCTTCCAGTGGAGTGCTGGTGGCAAAGTGGTCTAAACAGTGGGCTGTTAAGCACATGGTAATGGTTCAAATCCACTGGTTGCTTCATTGGAGACAGATGAATTTTACTGCTTTTGTGAAAATTTAGATCATCAGAAACCCTATACAGGATGAGTATGAGTCGGAATTGACTTGACAGCACACAACAAAGTTTCCTTCCAGCACAATAATGAACAGTAGTAGTAAGAGCAGGCACCCTTGTCTTGTTTCAGATCTGAAGTGGAAACCTATCAGTCTTTTTGCATTGAGTATGGAATCCTGGTGTGGCACTGCGGGTTTATGTGCTGGACTGCAAGGCCGGTTTGTACCACAAGGTCGACAGTTCAAGCTCACCAGATGCTCCTCGGAAACCCTATATCGGGTCCCTTTGAGTTGCGAGTGACTCAACCAACAGCACTTAATGACAACAACAATGTTATCTGTGGGCTTTTCACAAAAGGTCTTTATCAAGATTAGGAATTTCGCCTCTATTTCTTGTTTTCTGAATATTTTTATAAAAAAAATAGTATTGGTGGTGGTGGTGGTTATGTGCTGTGGAGTCCGTTCCAACTCATAGCGACCCTTTATAGGGTTTCCAAGGCTGTAAATCTTTATGGGAGCAGAAAACCTCATCCTTCTCCCGAATAGCTAGTAGTTTTGAACTTCTGACCTTGAGGTTAGCAGCCTGACTCATAACCACTATACCACCAAGTCTTCTTAAAAAGAGTATTAGATTTTGTCAAATGCCTTTTTTGCATCAGTTGAGATGATCATGCAGTTCTAGTGTTCTTTTCCTTTTTCTATTAATGTGGAGTGTTACGATGATTGATTTTCTGATGTTGGAATATCCTTACATTCCTAGCATAAATCTCATCTGATCATGTTGTATAATCATTATAATATGTTGGGGTAGATTTATATTTTGTTGGGGTGTTTTTCCATCTATATTAAAAAGGAATTGTTGTTGTTGTTGTTGTGTGCCGTGGAGTCGGTTCCGACTCATAGCGACCCTACACAGGGTTTCCGAGGCTATAAATCTTTACGGGAGCAGACCGCCTCATCTTTCTCCCACGGAGCTGCTGGTAGTTTCGAACTGCTGACCTTGAAGCTCGCAGCCCGATTCGTAACCACTATGCTACCAGAGCTCCTTATTAAAAGGAATACTAGTCTATAATTTTCTTTTCAAGTAGTGTTTTTCTCTGCCTTTGATATCCGGGTAATGCTAACTTCATAGCATGAGTTAGAAAGCACCCCACCCATACCTTTTATTATTATTTGGAAAAGTCTAAGAAGGATTAGATTGTTCTATAAATGTTAGGTAGAATTGTTCAGTGACTTCATTGGGCTTGGGATTTCTTTGCTGAGTGTTTTTTGATTATTGATTCAGTGTTTTCAATTGTTATTAGTCTGTTACGAGTTTCTTCCTTTTTTTTTCTTGAGCCAATGTAGAAAGCTTATGTGTCAGTAATCTGTCCATTTCATCTAAGATATGTAATTTATTGACATACAATTTTTCATATTATTCTCTTTTATTTTCCTGTCATCAGTAGTAGTATCCATACATTCATTATCAATTTTAGTTAATTGCATCTTCTCTTTTCCCTTTGTCAGTTTAACTAAAAGTTTATCAATTTTTATTGACCTTTTTTAAAGAACCAATTTCTGGTTTTGTTGATTTTCTTTATTCTTTTTCTGTTCTCTGTTGCATGTATTTGTGCTTTGATCTTTGCTTTTGTCTTTCTTCTGGTAGCTTTGGGCTTTTTTATTATTATTACGGTTTATCAGGTTGTAGATTTTGGTTATTGACTTAAGTTTTTTTTTGTTTTGTTTTTTTAAATGTAGGTAATTATTGCTATATATTTCCATCCAAGCACTGCTTTTTCTATATCCTGTAAATTTTGATACAATGTGCTTTCATTTTTATTCAATTGTTCATAGATCTCTCTTAGTTTTTTCCTTGACTTATTATTTAATAATGAGTAATTTCTACATAAAAGAGATCTGCTAGCGTAGTGGTTACAAATCGGGTCGCAGCAGTTTGCAACTACCAGCTGTTCCATGGAAGAAAGATGAGGCTTTCTGCACCCCATAAAGATTTAGAGCCTTGGAAACCCTGTACAGGGTGGCTATGAGTCAGAACCAATTCCATGGCACATAACAACAACACAACAACAATTTCTACATAGGAGTCCTGGTGTGGCCCTGTGGGCTAATGCGTCAGACTGCAAAGTCATTTGAACTGCTAGGTCGACGGTTCAAGCTCACCAGTTGCTCCTTGGAAACTCTATACAGGGTCGCTATGGGTCGGAATCAACTCGACGGCACTTAACAACAACAACAACAGCAATTTCTACATATGTGCATTTTTCAGTTTTCTTAATATCGTCAATTTCTTGGTTTATTCCATTGTAGTCAGAGAAAATACTGCATGATTTCAATGTATTTTCTTAAAATGTATTGCTACTTGTTTTGTGATATGCATATAGTTTATCTTAGAGAATGATCATGCACTCTAGGGAAGACTGCATATTTGCTATTGCTAGGTGGATTATTCTATACATATGTGTTAGGACTCATTGGTGCATGTGTCATGTTGTTGGTATTTGTTGTTGAGTACTCAACTCTTAGCAGTCCTACAAGACAGAGTAAAACAGAGAGAACCACTAACTTTTTCATTATCAGCAGAATCCTTAAACTCTGTTAGCATCTGGGCTTTTAAGTTGCTGTGTAGTTGTTGCTTGTTGTTGTTAAGTTCCATTGAGTCAGTTCTGACTTATATCAACCCTGTATAGGGTTTCTTAGTAGCAGCTGGTGGGTTTGAACCAACAACATTGTAGTTCGCAGTCCAGTGGTTACAGTAAAGAGCCACTGTGTTTTCTTTTGACAGTTTAGGAGGCTTGAAGTCCAAATTCACAGTGCCAGCTCTAGGGGAAGGCTTTCTCTTCATTGGCTCTGAGGAAAGAACTTCATTTCCTTTCAGCATCTGTAGTCCCAGTATTCCTTGGTGATCTTCACACATCTTGCCATCAATCTCCCCCTGACTCTAGGAGCTTGACAGTGCAGAGAACCTAGATCCAAACAATACACTCTACTACTGGCTGTTTTATCTTGAGGGTAGTAAGTTATATTCCCCTTGTTTTCTGCCGGTGTTTATATTAATCAGAGCCCTCATGTTTGGTGAATATTTATAATGTTTATATTTTCTTTATAAAGTCACTCTTTCATTTTTAGCTAATATAATTTATCTTTTCTAAAAGATTTTGACTCAAAATCTATTTTTTTCTGAAATAAGCGTTTCCATCCCATCTCTTAAATTCTATTAATTGTGCTTTTGTGTTGTGGTTGTTAAGTACTATCAAGTCAGTTCCGACTCATAGAAACCCTGCATAGGATTTCACTACTGGACCAATAAACAACATTCTTATCAATGGAAAAAAGATTGAAGTTGTCAAGGACTTCATTCTTCTTGAATCAACTATCAGTACTCATGGAAGCAGCATTCAAGAAAATAAACGATGTCTTGCATTAGGCAAACCTGCTGCACAAGACCTTTTAAAAGTGTTGAAGAGCGAAGATGTCAGCTTGAGGACTAAGGTGCACCTGACCCAAGCCATTGTATTTTCAATAACCTCATATGCAAGCGAAAGCTGGACAGTGAATAAGGAAGACCATAGAAGAATTGATGCTTTTGAGTTATGGTGTTGGAAGAGAATATTGAAAGTACTATGGGCTGTCAAAAGAACAAACAGATCTGTTTTGGAAGAAGTGCAGCCAGAGTGCTCCTTGGAGGCCAGGATGGTCAAACTTCGTCTCTCATACTTCAGACATATCGTCAGAAGAGACCAGTCACTGGAAAATGATATCATGTTTGTTTAGGTGGCGGGTCAGAGAAAAAGAGGAAGACACCCCCAGCAAGATGGATTGACAATATGGCTGCATCAATGGGCTCAATGGTGGCAGCAATTGTGAGGTTGGACCAGGACCAGGCAGCATTTCATTCTGTTGTGCATAGGGCAGCTATGAGTTGGTACCAACTTGATGGCACCTAACAATAACAACAATGCCATCTCTATATTGTTTACTATTGCATTTAATATTTTTTATCATCCTTTCACTTTCCATCTGTTTGTGTTTTGGGGCCTAAGATGTGTCTCTTGTAAATAGTATATTGAGGTACCATTTTTTCTGTATCCATTCTGCCACTCTTTGTCTTTTGATGGGGGAATTTAATCCCTTTACATAAAAAGTAATAAAACATCTGCCATTTTGCATCTTGCTATGTTTGTATTGTACTTTCTTTGTTTCTTCTTTTTTCTATTAACTGCCATCATTTGTGTTTAGTTGATATTTTTTGTAGTGCACTATTTAGTATTTTTTTTTCTTTTTGTGTATATTTTTGAGATATTTTCTTTATTGATATGAGGATCACATTTAACATTTTAAATCTAAAACTTCTCATTTTCTTCCAGAATCTTTTTCCCAATGTGTTCATTATTTGGGCTTCCACAGGCATAATTTCTCTCCTTTCACCTTGTTCTTTTTTGAAGGGCTATCATTTCCAGTATATTTATGGAACTTTTGATTGTTTTATTAAAGCTAGGACAGCAGAGTATTACAATGCATTAGCATTGAGCATGCATGCATGTCTTTCTCAATCCCTCTGAATACAGTGTTTTGTTTTGGTTGGTTTTTTTTTTAATAAGTTTTTATTGTGAATTATATGAGTTTACATGGTAGAACATCAGTTTAACATTCATCCTATCATATTTCGTTTCATTGCTATCATCACAATCCCCTCCATGCTTCATCAAATAATCAAAGGACACACCCTACAGGCCCACCCCCCCCCCCCCCAGCCATCAGTGCACAGCCCCTCTCCCTCCCTGGGTCCAGTGTCCCCAGCTGCTCCATCTGTCCATGTCATCATCTCTGTCTCCATCCCTGGCGTCACTGCCTCTCTGGGTAGGGTCATGCTCTCCACTCTTCTCACTTGAGGGTCCCAGGGACCTCTGGTCCTGGGCTGCAAAATCAGTCACTCCCCTCCTTTTGTTAAAAACATCTACCTCTACATTTCTGACCCTCACAGTCAGCCCTGATGGCAATTATTCACTATTTTACCACAAGAGTCTTATCCCCATTTCCTTTTGCCACCTCTGTCCCAACAGATTGGAAATCATTCAATGGAGGTTCTGCCTACCCCTGCCCTGTCTGGAACTAGGCTTCCTCTTGAAAGCTTGTAAGCCAGTCACTTCTTGTCTTTATAGCCCCCCTACTGCCCATTTTGGGTAGCCAATGTCTAAGTTGCCCATCCCTGTCAACCCTGTGTACTGAGGGGGTGGGAGTGATCCTTTCTTCTTCTAGTCAAGTTCTGATCATGCAGCCATCGAAGCCAGGTCAAGTGGGTACTATCTGCAAGTATGGGTGCACTTGCGCATCCCCCCTCACTTCATATCAGCTAGATGCTTCACTCTCCACTCCAGTCCTCCGTGGCCTCGTTACTGCTCCTGGGCCTAGGAGTCGCTGGGTCATGCCACAACTATTGGCCATCCTGGTCTCTGCCCAGGTTCACAGGAGTCTATTGAATATGGTCAGACATAGATCCCAACTTCATTGCTGTTTTTTCCTCCTCTTCCCCTTATTGGTGACCAATGTGGTCACCAGCCAGACCACATGCCTGCTCGTGTATTCCCTTTGAGTCTTAATCTTGGAAGGGAGTTTGCTCTGAAGGAACCCAACCACTGGCCTTCATGGCTCCCAGGTGAAAAACTCACTTGTTCTTGTAGTAATCAATCATACTGCCATTATTGTTTCTGCTTTTTCCCGCTTGTCTTTCTTCACAAACTATCTTCTGTTCTTCTAGGCGCTCCAGGCTGGTCTACTTGTCCTTTCCAGTGGAAATTTCCCACCTCAGACAATTCTGGATGGGTTTCTGGTTTCCAACTATGGTCTTATGCAAAGCAAAAGCTTGACAGGAGGTCTCTTTCACTGGACAATTTCTAGCCCCCTTTAAGGTATTCCAATTCTTTATAGGCTAAAGATGGACTTAAAAGCTTTCTCTTGTGATGTTTCTGGCTATTCCTCCCCACCCCCACCCCCAAAGGGTCTATTTCACAATGGTAGGCAAGGAAACCAAGATTCAAAAGACAACCAAGCATCTTAACATTATTCCCCTCTTTGACCCTTTCAAACCATGCCTCAATCCCTGTATCCTGAAGCCAGTTGTTCCAAGGTTGTGCATACATCATTTACCTCTATCCCATTTAGCCCATGCGAACCTGCCTAACTCTTCTCCCATCTGCCTTGTTCTTCCATTTCTCTCCTTCTTCTTGTGAATTGTCCATCCCTCAACAACACCCAAGCTTTCCTGTGTCTGTTTCCTAACCTGTACTCAATGTTGCCCTCCCTGCCCTCCCCTCATCCCATACATCTCAGTGATCAGCAATTATATATATAGTTTTTTGGTTGTTTTTTTTTCTTGGGTGGATTCTTTTTCTTAGCCTTTTACTATAATGGTCCTTTTACAAAAAAGGAGAAATAACGCAGTATTTCTCCTTTTGTGACTAATTTCACTCAGCATAATGTCCTCAAGGATCATCCATGTTATGCTATGGCTTGCAGTTTCATTGTTATTCTTCAAGGTAGCATAGTATTCCATTGTGTGCATGTACCAAAGTTTGTTTATCCATTCTTCAATAGATGGGCATTTAGGCTGTCTTCATCTTTTTGCTATTGTAAACAGTGCTGCTATGAACATTGCTGTGCATATATCTACTCGTGTTATGGCTCGTATTTCTTGTGAGTAAATACCAAGTAGAGGAATTGCTGGATCATAAGGTATTTCTATTTCCAACCTTCTGAGGAAGCATCATATTGCTTTCCAGGGTGGTTGCACCATTTTGCAATCCTACCAGCAATGTAGGAGGGTCCCAGTCTTTCCAAATCCTCGCCAGCATTTGTTGTCCTCTACTTTTTTGATCTTTGCTGTTATTGCTGGTGTGAGGTGATATCTCATTGTTGTTTTGATTTGTATCTCTCTAATGGCTAGTGATCGTGACCATTTTTTCATAGTCTTGTTGACTGCCCGGATCTCCTCCTTGGTGAAGTGTTTGTTCATGTCCTGTGCCCATTTTTTAATTGGGTTACTTGTCTTTTTCTTGTAGAGGTGTTGTAGTTTCCTATATATTTTAGAAATGAGTCCCTTGTCTGATGTGTTGTTGCAAAAGATTTTTTCCCATTCTGTGGGTTCCCTTTTTACTCTTTTGGTGATGTCTTTTGTTGCACATAAGTTTTTAATTTTTAGTATGTCACAATCATCTATTTGGTCTACTTTTGTTTGTACAATTTTCAAAATGTTTGGTAGTCTGTGTATGTCCTGAATTAGAGCCTTCACATTTGTCCCGATATTTTCATTGATGACCTTCGTAATTTTGGGATTCACATTTATGTCTTTAATCCATGCTGAGTTAGTTTTTGTATAGGGAGAGAGGTAAAGGTCTTTGTTCAATCTTTTGCACATCGCTTTCCTATTCTGCCAGCACCATCTGTTAAAGAGACTATCTCCTCCTCATGCAATGCACCTGGGCACTTTGTCGAAAATCAGTTGGCTGTCTGTGGATGGGTTAATTTCTGGATTCTCAATTCTGTTCCATTGATCATGCATAGTGTTTGTGAAAGCACTAATTTTTGCAAGACACTCTCAGTAGGTCACCATCATCAATTTTTGCTCACCACTCCTTCCATATTCTATGTGAGTTCTAATTCACACCAGACTGAGACTTCAGTCTTTCATGCTGCTCCTAAATATATTTGGACATACTCAACAGTTTGTCCACAAAGTCTGCCCTACTCCTTCATGAGCCATAGAAAGGGATTCCAATTTGATAATGTGAATACTTGTCCATTTCTGCTGCAGGCACCCAGCTACCATGCTAAAACAAGGAAGGAGCAGGAACGTAGAAAAAGAAATTTTTCTGTCACTGAAAAATTGTCTTATTCTTGTATTCAGTTACTTTCTGCAATGCTCTCCCTATGTTTCCTACTTATTAAAGAGTTGAAATTAAAGAGTTCTAGCTGGTTTTCTTGGAGTCCTAGTGTGGTGCTGAAGGTTAATGCACTGGATTGCAAAGTTGATTAGCACCACAAATTGGCGGTTCAAGCTCACCAGCTGCTCTTCAGAGATCCTATACAGGGTCATTATGAGTCAGAACCTACTAGACTGAACTTAACAACAAAAACAACTGGTTTTCTTGGTGCTCATGTGGGCATGGCAGGTCATGAGCACATTTCCCCCACAGTCTTCCATATTTTCTTATTTACTCCTCAAAATAATTCTATGAGAATTTTTACTATTACCACTTCATAGCTGAGAGAATTGAAGTGTGGTCGATATATGACAGAAATGGACTTATAAACTCCTATTTCTTTCTGGTAATAAACTAAGATTCTTGCCACAGTAAAATTGAAATATTTTTTGTTGGTTTTTGTTTGTTTGTTTTACCTGAAAGAGCAATATAATGTTCTATTTTAGTTGCTATTTCATTATTTCAGAAATCAGGAAATTCATTACTCTAAGAAATGAGGAAAATCACACATTAAAATAAACAACTAGTATTATGTGTTATCTTTAAATCAATAAATGACTAATTTAATTTATAGTTATATCAAAAAGCTATAATATTAGACCTTGTTCCCAAAAAATGTTCAGAATGATTTATATAAATGTGTCCTTTTAAATTTGTATGTTCAGAAATCAAATTAGGAAAAACAGCCATATGAAACTCAACCTAGTCAACTAAAATATCTTCAAAGCCAAGGTATCAGTTGTCATTATGGGAAATGGGATAGTGCCTTTCATACTGATATTATATTTTATATATCCATAACTTGATATCATGGAAGCAGCTGTCAAGATATCAAACCACAACTTGCATTAGGCAAATCTGCTGCACAAGACCTTTTAAAAGTGTTGAAGAGCAAAGATGTCAGCTGAGGGCTAAGGTGCACCTGACCCAAGCCATGGTATTTTCAATAACCTCATATGCATGTGAAAGCTGGACAGTGAATAAGGAAGACCATAGAATAATTGATACTTTTGAGTTTTGGTGTTAGAAGAGAACATTGAAAGTTCCATGGGCTGCCAAAAGAACCAACAGATCTGTGTTGGAAGAAATGCAGCCAGAGTGCTCCTTGGAGGCCAGGATGGCCAAACCTAATCTCTCATAATTCGGACCTATTGTCAAGAGGGACCAGTTGCTAGAGAAGGATATCATGTTTGGTAATGTGGAGGGTCAGAAAAAAAGAGGAAGTCCCCCAGCAAGATGGATTGGCAAAGTGGTACCATCAGTGGTCTCAAGCATGGCAACAATTGTGAGGTTGGCTGGGCAGTGTTTTGTTCTGTTGTGCATAGGATTGCTATGAGTTGGTACTGACTTAATGGCACTTAACAACAACAGCTTGATATTTGGGACCTCAAAGAGCTGGTGGATACATGTGGAAATAGAGAGGACAACCAACTAAACTAAAAGTTGCAAAGTTAGACCTAACCTATGCAAGAACTAATAAATAACAGATCTACAATTTAAAATACCAGAATTACTCAAAATTCAGCCTTAACTACTTTAATAAGTTTTGTGGGGTTTTTTTTTTTTTTTGGTTTTGTTTTATTTTTTAATTTTCAAGGGTCACCAGAAAGCGCCTTTCAGTCCTGTTTCAGAGAAAAGGAAAGCATTGCAAAAATTTTAAAAGACAGTTGAATTCTAGATGCAATTTTATATTTGAACTAACATAAAAGTTTGATAATGTGAACATAGCAAGCAATTATTATAATATTTACTATTTTTAATAATCAGAAGAAGACAAATGGAAAAGTTTGCTTATAACATTTGCTTTCTTGAATAATGCTTATATAATTACAAATTAACATACCTTTTAGTATATTTGTATTTTTTCCTGATTTTACTGGAATAAAAAAAACCAGGAGCCTAGCATCACAGTGATAAAATATTCAGCTGCTACCAAAAGTCACTGGTTCGAACCCACCAGTCATTGCACAGGAAAAGATGTGATAAGCTGTTTCTGTAAAAATTTTCAGTCTTGGAAACACTACAAGGCAATTCTACTCTGTCCTATGGGGTTGCTATGAGTTGGAAATGATTTGAAAGAAATAGATTTGGACTTTGATACTAAAAAAAGAAACAAAACGTGACTTTCAAGCAAAAAGATAGGTTAAAAGGGCATGGAATAGATGAGGTCATGAAGAAAGAAAAAAATATGGTTAAAAAAAAACTATTAGCTATGTTTCAAGATTTTTCTTGAAAGTAAACATTTTGGGAACGGTACCCAATAATACCAAAATAATCTGCAGTACTACAGACACGATATAATTTACATTCATGATAGAAGAGAAGATTAGTATCATAAAAGCATGACTTTGAAATTAGAAACCCTCAAGTTCAAACCCAGGCTTGCCTTTGTTATGAGCCCCATGAACTTAAGCATGCTATATCATTTCTCTGAACTCCATCTGTACAATAGAAAGAATATCAATTACATCTAAGATTGGTGTGCTTATTAATAGCATATTTTATTGGAATACCTAGATGATAGTTTATACATAATTATCCAATAAAAAAACAGTAATTTTGTTATATTTCCTCTTTTGTATTCAGCAGTCTAATAACTAAATATCAAAGGTAAGATTCTTATTATCTTATTATTAAGTTCTATCCAGAAGATTCTGACTCATAGTGACCCTGGTTAGGGTTTCCAAGGAGCAAAATGTGGGTTTGAATGATCAACCTTCTATTTGATTTGTCAAAGTTAGAACAAATCCAACAAGCAGGCTGAGCATATAATAAAATTTTTCCATTTATTTCAAAAGTTTATAGACCTTGCCAAAGTCTAGACAAAGTGTTTGCAAGCGTTATTTTTAAATAAATAAAACTGAGTAATTTCAGGCAGGTTGTATGAAAGGTTTGCACTTAGTAGGAAGAAGACTGGTACAGAGGAACAAGAACTGGGCTATACCTAGCCTCTAGTCTCACCGATATCATTCTGAAAAAGTCAATAAACTATCTGAAAGTCAGTTAATCTTATCTGTGAATGTAAAATAGCATAACGTGTCCTTATCATTTTGGGTTATGCTATAGTGGAGTCCTGGTGTGGTGCTGTGGATTAATGTTCTGGACTGCAGGGTCAACTGTTCAAGCTCACCAGCATTCTTTGGAAACCCTAAACAGGCTGGCTATGAGGCTGAACTGACACCCGGCACTTAGCAAGAACATCATGGATAAATCATATTGTAACTATTTAAGTTCATATCTTTCTTGCCATATCCTAACCTCTTTAAGGTGAAGACTGTGTCTTGTTTGATCTGCCACAGTTCACTTGTCAGTGCTAGATACATGGTTGCTATCCAAATACTTTTTTCAGTGTTACATGGCATTAGTGGAAACGTATTTAGAAGTAGACCCACACACTACACTCAGAGTTGTAAAGCTTTAGTGCCTTAGTTTCAGCCATTGTTGTTGTTAAAAGCCACCATAGCTACCTTGCAGCTAGCACTGACAAGGGTACTGTGGCAGATTAAATGAGATACAGCCTTCATATTAAAGAGGTTAGAATCTGGCAAGAAAGATATATGCCTAAATAGCTATAATATGATTTACCAATGATGTTGTTGTTAAGTGCTGTCATGTTGGTTCTGACTCATAGAGATTCTCTATAGGATTTCCAAAGCTTTAAAGCTTCATGGCACAGAAAGCCTCATCTTTCTCCCACCAGCTGCTGGCAGGTTCCAACAGCAGACCTTGTAGTTTGCAGTCCATTGTTTAATATATGGAGCCACTGCACTCCCGATTTATACATGATAGACTTTATAAAAGTGCTAATACAGAGATATCAAAACACAGAGGTAGAACAAATATTTTCCTGGTCAAGATGATCCCAATAAGCTTAAGGAAAAGATAATAATTCAGTAGGACATATAGTATTTCAACTGACAGAATTAAATGAAGTGAAGAGGTAGAGAATAAGAAGGAAAAATGAGGTAATGTCTTAAAAAATAACATTTAGATATGACTACTAAACTTGGGAGGTTTTAGGAAAAACTGGGGATTATAAAACTCAAAAATTTGCTTTAATTTTCACCATAAAACTTATACTTTCTAAAATTGTTCTACTTTCTCACATTGAGAAATGCAGTTTTTACATGAAATAAATAAGCCTAAACAATTTTATACACCAAGGAAACTACAATGAGTGATGCTTTAAAAAAAATGAGTAGAAACATTAAAACCTAAAATTTTGATTGACATTCCTCATCAACATGACTTAAAATGCAGTGACTAAACCCTAGAGGAGAGTCATGTCTTCCTACTCACTCACCCTCTGCCATTTACTGTAAGTCAGATACATAAGTGAACAGATACTTATCCTGGAAGTGATCTTCTGATTTCATCCAAATGATTTCTCAAAGCAGTCCAATGATTTTTTTTTTGCACAATGGTCAGAGCATTCTAGCAAAAATACAAGTATACAAACCTAAATTCCAATTCTATTTGTTATTAAATTTCCTGGGATTCAGTTTGCTTAACAAGAGTTGAAATAGATTTGTAATTCCAAAGTCTATATCTGAAACCATTGAGGGGTTTCAGATATAGAGAGTAAGACTGCATGGTCAAGGAAGTTTGGGATACTGAATACTCCACAGGCTTCTTGGTGATTTGTACAATAGTATCCTACAGGCACAGTGATTATGCAGTGAGAAAACCTGCTCATTGCTTTCACACATTTATTTGACCACAGGTATTAATTTTCATTAATACCAATAGATATAATAAGGAATGCGACTCCCAAAATAAAAATCATTAAAGTGTCCAGGAAATTTCTTTTAGCTCTCAGTAAAACAAAAACAATTTAGTTGATTTCAAATAGTAGCAACATTTAGTAGACTGAATCATGACAACCCCATGTGTGTCAGAGTAGAATTGTACTACCTAGGTTTTTCAAAGCATGATTTTTTAACTAGATTAAATATGTGTGCATGTCTTTCTCAATCCTTCTGTATACATTGTGTTTTTACAAGCACAAATTTTTGCAAGACATTTTCAGTAGGTTACCATTGTCAGTCTTTCTCACCACACCCTCCACATTCGACATGAATTCTAACTCATACCAGACTGAGGCTTCAGTCCTTCAGACAGCTCCCAAACAGATTAGAACATCCTGAAGTATATCAACAAAGTCTCCCTTACTCCCTCCTGAACCATAGATAGGGGTCCCTCTGTAAAAATGTGAATAATTGTGTATGTGATTGTATGCAAGCCTTCAACCTTTCAGTTAGCAACACCAGAGACAATGATGGGCTAGAAATTCATGTCTACCCAAAGACTACTTGCAAGAAAGAATAGTAGTCTACTTCCAAAATATGCTTGCAAGCGGCTTTGGAATACTGTAGTAACACAGTACTTTTCTGAAACACATGGAGTTGCCATCAATCAATTCAACTTGATGTCAAGTGGTTAATTGGTAGTTCTTATAAAGGAGATAAAGGAGCTCTGGTAGCGTACTGGTTACAAGTCGGGCTGCCAACCTCAAGGTCAGCAGTTGGAAACTACCAGCTGTTCAGTGGGAGAAAGATGAGGTGTTCTGCTCCCGCAAAGATTTATAGCCTCAGAAACCCTGTGCAGGGTCACTATGAGTCGGAATCGACTCCACGATACTGAACAACAACAACAATAAGGAGATATTGTTGTCTGTACATTCAAAACAATAACAAAACTAGCCCACTGGAATCTAGTTGATTCTAATTCCTAGCGACCCAATGTAGACTCTATATCTTAATGGAAGTAGATGGCTTCGTCAGTCTTCCAGAGAGTAGCTGAGGTGTTTGAAATGCCAATCTTGCAGTTAACTGCCCAATATCTAAGTGTCACCAGGGCCCCATCTACCCACTGTATCTAGAGAATTAATCTAAGAAAACGGGGCTAGGAATGATTACTAGCACTGGTGGATAGTTTCGATGAAAGAGTTCAGAGAGGTTGGCTCTTTTAATCTTTAAGAAAACATTTTAATTTGGATAAATATTCAAATTTGTGAATTGAGTGAAGATTTACATAGATAAACAGTTTTACATTCAATAAATCAAAAACTTCATCTCAATGATTTCAATCCCCTCAATGTAGAACATTTTCAATGTGTACTGTTTTTTCATTGACAGTTGGTGTCCCTAGAGACTGTGGTCCAGATCTCCCAGGTCCAGCACTTCATTCCCTCAAGGCTTGATAATCTCTAAGAAGTTTTCATCATTTTGTCCCCTGTTTCATTTACTTCTCGTCTGTTGCTGGTAAGTGCTATTGAGTCACTTCGAATCATTATTATTTCTTTTCTTCTGATGGCTGTGTTATGCCCCAGATGGCCTTGTCTGGTAGGAGACCCCAAAAAGATCAACAGAACTTGAGTTCGATGCAAAAGCAAGAGGTTTATTTGCCAACGCGTTGGGGTCAACCTTCACAAGGACTCCTGAAACTAGGAGATGAAGGCGACCCCTATCTGTTTGTTTCATTACTTTTTATAGGGTTACACAAGGCAGATTTCTGCAACAGTGCATAAGCATTTTGCAATTGGTTGAACATATTAACCTTTAAGCTGATTGGTTTTGGCATCAAGTAAGTATTCTGACCTTTACGCGGATTGTTTCTGGCGGTCAATTTGTCATTTTCTTGCAGGTGTGGGGTATTTCCAATGATGTTTTAGGGGGGCCTAACCTAATTGTTATGACCTTTAGGGGAAATGTCTTTGCTTGTATATTTCCTGGCAGCTGGGTTTAGTCATGCTATAGATAAGCGGAGGCCTAGGTGCTTTTGGATAATTTTTGAAGCCATGCTAAAGTTTGGTCAAGTAAAGTTTCGGTCCTTACATAAGCTTTCACTGATGCTCTTTTTCTCGTACTTGGAGCTGTTTGGTTAAGATATTGATTTTGGTTCTTTCTTCTTTATGAATTTGTGCATTTATTGCTATAAATTGTCCTCTGAGCACTGCTTCTACTGTGTCCCAACAGTATTGATGTATTGTGCTTTCATTCTCACTTGAATCAAGGAATTTTTTTTGTTTCATGTTTTATTGCTTCTGTTACTTAGTGGTTTTAAAGCATGGCGTTATTCAATTTCCATGTATTTGATTTTTTCCCTCGATGTCTCTACTGTTGATTTCTAAGTGTATAGCATTGTGATTTAAGACACTTTTTAGTACTTTGATTTTTTTTTTTAATTTACTGAGGCTTGCTTTGTAACCTAGCATATACTCTATTCTGGGGAATAGTTTGTGTGCACTGGAAAAGAATGCACGTTGTACTGAGGTTGTGTTGAGTGCCCTAAATAAGTCTATGAGGTAAAATTGGCTGATTTTATTGCTAAGTTCTTCTGTATCTTTGTTGAGTTTACTTCTAGTTGTTCTGTCCTTTATGGAAAGTGGTATATTGAAATCTCTATTACTGTGGAGTTGTCTACTTCTTTCTTAGAGTTTAATTTCTGTACGTAGTTGAGTCAACAATTAGCCGCGCTCTGGCTGTAGCATTGATTTTAATCAACTTTTAGAAAAAAACAAAGACATCTTTTTTTTCCCCACACAATCTCCTTGCTTTTCGATAATCCTTGTCAATCTGTCAACACACTTTTGTATTTCCTTATTAAAAACTGTTTTAAGCTGAGATGTGAGCCAAAAATGCACCACTGTCTTCACTTCTTCATCAGAGGTGAATCTGCTTCCTTGGAGAGCTGCTTTCAGGGGAGCAAACAGGTTAATAGTTCCATATAGCTTTAACACCTCAAAATAAAATGTTTGCAGAATGTTAACAGTGTGGGCAAAGGTGTATGGATATGTATTGTCATACAATATCATAATACCATTGAATAGAAGTACTCTGTGTTTAATTCATTTGAGCTTCAGCTCTTCAGTAAGCATATCACTATAATGAGCACTGTTGACTGTTGAAACTTTCTTGATAGTGTTCCAATACTGGCCCTTGAGAATCCCAGAAAACTATAAGCATTAATTTTCTGTTGATGGTTGGTTTTTTAATGTACTCTTCGTTGGTGATTAAGGACATTTCCATTGCATACTCTGTCATTTACTCTCAGGCCCGTAGTGATGAATCCATGTCTCATCACCAGTAATGATTTTTTCAATAAACTTTTATCTTCTTTCAAGTGTCTATCCAAATTTTGTTTGCAAATGTTTAAGCGCTTCTGTTTATGTTCTTCTGTGTGTTGTTTCAATACTTATCTCACACAAACTTTTCAAAACACAAGTCTGTTATGGGTTATTTCATAGATTGTTGTTGTTAAGTACCGTGGAGTCAGTGCCAACTCATAGTGACCCTGCACAAGGTTTCCAAGGCTGCAAATCTTTACGGGATCAGAAAGCCTTATCTTTCTCCTGTGGAACATATGATCATTTCTAACTGCCGACTTTGAGGTTAGCAGCCCGATTTGTAACCACTACGCTGCCAGAGTTTCACAGATAGAACCATGATTTATTTGCAAATGATTTGCCACGTAATACACTGTCACTCATCAATTCAACAGAATCACTTCACATGCATGATCACTGTTGACATCAGCTATGGATGTGGACAGGTAATAATCGGAGTGTGGATGATTTTTGACCTCCAATCATTATTTTGAGTCTCCTCAATAGTAGCATTTATTATGGTTATGTCCTCTTGTTCAATTGATCCTTTAATTATGAAATAACCTTCTTTGTCTCATATGCTGATTTTTTCCTTAAAGCCTAGTTTATCAAAAATTAATATTGCCACTTGTACTCTTTTGAGATTGTTGCTGTTTGATATAATATTTCCATCCTTGATTTTTAGTCTATTTTTGTCTTTGTGTGGAAAGTGTATCTCTTGTACACAGGATATTGAAGGATCATATTTTTTTTTAAATCAAAGCTGCTATTCTCTGTCTCTTGAAGAGTGTATTTTATCCACTTACATTCAGTATAATTATCGATAGGTATGAATTGTCTGTTGTCATTTTGTTGTGTTGTTTTGTATGTTGATGTTTTCTTTGTTCAGCATAATTTTCTGTGCTTAGTTCACTTCTTTCATTTTCTTTTTTGGTGCTGTTTCAATGGTTGATAAATCTTTATGATTATTCTCTTTCTTATTTTGATGAAATTTTTTTACTTTCTCTGGTATTACATAATAATTTATTAATTTCTTCCCAAGTTTAAAACAATTTGTTTTACCTTGAAATCTACTTGATTTTCTGGCTATTTGAAAATTCTATAATTACATTGCTTCCTTTTTTTTGCTTTGTAATTGTCTTCATTCTAAATTAATAGAGCTGATTTTCTAGTTTCAGTCTAGAAGGTTTATTTTATTTTGTATACTTCTATAATTGAATTAACTTCTGGGTAGTGTTGTCATGTATGTTAATCACAGGTTGTTGTCTGCTATTGTTGGTTCTGTGTAAAGGACCCCCTTTGGCATTTTTTATAACGTTGGTATGGTTATTACAAGGTTATTATAAATATCTTTAATTTATGCTTATCTGGAAATGTCCTAAATTTGCCATCATATCAAAGAGACAATTTTTCTATATGTATGATTTTTGCTCAATAATTTTCTTTCTTTTAGAGTTTTATATATGTTATCTCATTGCCTTCTTGTCTGAATGGTTTCTGCTGAGAAATCAGAGCTTAGTCATACTGTGTTTTCTTTATAGGTAACTTTTCATCTCAAGATTCTTTATAATGGGTTTTAGAAAGTTTTATTATAATATGTCTTGGTGGTTTTATTTTGGGGGGTGTCTATCCTGTTTCAGATTCATTCAGCTTCTTTACTGCTTATCTTCTTGTCTTTAATGAGTAGTTTTCATCCAACAATTTTCTCTGTGCTTTTTTTTCTTGGTCTCTTCCTGTTCTTGAATTCCAGTTACCCTTAAGTTATTTCTCTTGATAGTATCCCACATGTATCTTAGACTTATGCTGGATTTTAAATTCTTTTTTCTGATTGTTCTTTTAGCAGACCAGTATTGAGAGATTTCTTTTCAAGCACACTAATTTTGTGTTATGTTAAACGGAATCTACTCCTTGCCCTTTCAATGTACTATCAATTTATGAAATTTATCTTTTGGATTTCTCTTTGCAGTTTTCGTTTTGTTTCTAATTTTTTCATTCTAATTATTCTTGTAGTGTTTTCCTGACTTTTTCTAAAGTTTTCAGTGTTCTCACTTTCATCTGCAGTTTTCTAGATCTTTCTCACAATCCATCTAAGGTACTTTTGGAGTCCTGGTATGATGTTATGGGTTAATGCACTGGACTGCAAAGTTGGTTTGAACCACAAGTTAGGCAGTTCAAGCTCACCAAGAGTTCCTAGGAAACCCCATACACGGTCACTATGGGTTGGAACTGACTAAACAGCACAACAACAACAATAAATATCATTTATTTGAATTCTTTGTCAGATGGTTTCAATACATTTTCTTCCTCAGAAATGTTTCCTGACCCTGCATTTTCACTTGTTTTAGTCACTCTGTCATATTTCTTCATGTGAACTGAAATTGCATGTTGTCTCCAAGGTACTGTGGTATCATTGTATTTGTATTTAATTGATGACTGTATGTTAGTGCAAGGAGCTCTGATAGCATAGTGGTTACGAATCGGGCTGCAATCCTTAAGGGCAGCGGTTCGAAACTACCAGCCGCTCCGCGGGAGAAAGATGAGGCTTTCTACTCCCATAAAGATTTACACACTCGGAAACCCTGTACAGGGTCGCTATGGGTCGGAACCGACTCGAAGGCACTTAACAACAACAATGTTAGTGCATTCTTTGACACTCACCACCTGCTTTCAGGTGGGTGTGATTAGAAAGTGGAAGTGTGTACACACTTCTCCATTCCTTGTTCATGCAGTGCAGTCAGGGTGAGTTAGCTGGTACAGGAGTTTCTACTGCATATTGCCCAGTTGGTGGGGCTTCAGGGTGTACAGTTATGGTGGGGCTTTGGAGCACAGTTGCTTTGTCATCACTAACCACTTGATATGCACCTGCACCTTCAGGTCACCATCTAGATTCAATGCTGCTTGAAAAATTTAAGACTGCCACATCAAATCTGGCCAGTTGCCAATTCACCTCTCTCTCTCCTTTTTCACCACTCCTGTTCACAACTTCTTCTCTGAATCAATGTTCAACCTACTTCTCTATTCTTTCCTCTGAAGCTCATGTATCTTTTCAATTATTCTTTTCTGACTCCTGGTGTGGCACTGTAGGATCAGCACTGGACTGCAAATCACAAGGCTAGCAGTTCAATCCCACCAGCTATTTCTCAGTACCCCTATAAAGGGTTAAACTGACTTGACAGCACTTAACAAAAACAACATTTTTATTGTAGAGTGTCTGTGTAGTGTGTCCATGTAACCCATCATCTTTTCCTTCTTGAGTTTTTACCATAATGGTTTCACACAATATTACTTAATTTGGCACTAAATCAATATTACACATTGCATTGCTACTTGAGTCTCATTTCCCCAACTATATTTAGCTCTAAAAGTGTCAAACTTTACATATCTTTGCATCTTCTTGACTCCCTCAAATTTAGGTAGACTAAGGTGTGCCTTACCCAAGCATGGCATTTTTCAATAACCTCACATACATGTGAAAGTTGGGCATTTAATGAGGAAAGCCATAGAAGTATTAATGCACTTTAATTATAGTGTTGGAGAAGACTATTAAAAGTACTATAGACTGCCAGAAGAACAAACAAATCTGTGTTGGAAGAAGTATAGCCATAAAGTTCTTTTGAAGCAAAGATGATGAGACTTAATCTATCATACTATAGACACATTAACAAGAGGAACCAGTCCCTGAATGAAAACATCATGCTTTTTAAAACGAAGGGTCAGGGAGGCAGGGCTTGATGGCAGACTAGGAAGAAGGGCCATGTAGACTCCCATCAGAGAAATCATAGAAAACTGAGTAAAACAGTTTTGAAGAACTGTCCTGGAACTGTGAATTTCAGATAAAATGATAAATTGGTGGCTTGAGTGCTTAACAGGTAGAGGAATTGGAACAGGAGCAAGAAAGAAAGTGACTTCTGATCCTGGACAGCAAGTGGATGTCACAGCCTTTAGAAAGGAGAGTGGGCTGAAATAGGAATAGGAGAGTGCTCTCAGTGCAGAAATTACCCAGTGATCTGCAGGAACATAGGTGTAAGTATCTTTTTCTTTTTTTATTTGTTCTCTCACTTGTCACATATTCAATGCCCAGTCTGCACACCTCCATGTAAATGATCAGAGGGAAGTCTTGAACAAGGGCACACATATTTGCCAACACCACATAGAACTCAGTCCAGAGATGGAAGAGTTCAGAGCAATCTACAGATACAATACAGTCACAATCCAGATTCCAACAACATTCTTTGAAGAAATGAAAAAAAAAAAAATCACAAACTTTATATGGAAGGAAAAGAGACCACAGATAAGCAAAGCACTGCTTAAGACAAAGAACAAAGTGAGAGGAGTGTCACTTCCTGATATCTAAGCTTACTACACAACCACAGTGGTCAAAACAGCCTAGTATTGGTACCGTGAAAGATACATAGATCAATGGAAAAGAATTGAGGTCCCAGAAGTAAATCCATCCTCACACAGTCAATTCATCTTTGGCAAAGAGCCAAAATACATTATATGGGGGAGATATAGTCTCTTCAACAAATATTGCTAGCAAAACTGGAGGCCAATTACAAAAGAATGAAACAAGACCCATATTTCTCACCATATACAATAACTAATCCAACATGGACTAAAGATCTGAATGTAACTCCCAGAACAATAAAGATCATCAATGAAAAAATGGGAACAAACTTATGGGCATTTATACATGGCACACACAGCCTATCAAACATGACAAAAAACACATAAATAATAGAGGACAAAATCAATTATTGGGACATACTAAAAATTATAAATGTATGTGCATTGAAAGATTTCACCAAAAGAGTAAAGAGGGAGCCCACAGACTGGTGGAAAAATTGCGATGACAAATCGAACGAGATTAATCTCCAAAATTTATAGACAAGTACAATACTTCTACAAGAAAAAGACAACCCAGTTAAAAAATGGGCACAGGACATTAATAGACACTTAACCAAGGAAGACATTCAGGCAGCAAACAAACATGAAGAAATGTTCACCATGATTAGCGATTAGAAAGATGCAAAACAAAACAAAAATGAGTTATCATTTCACACCAGCAGTAAAAGTGACATGCAAAAAAGCAGAGGACAACAAAAGCTGGCAAAGGTGGGGAGAGATTGGGACCCTCCTACACTGATGGTGGGACTGCAAATTGGTTCAACCACCCTGAAAAATGGTATGGTGCTTTCTCAGAAAGTTGTAAATAGAAATACCTTATGATCTAGCAATTCCTTTACTTGTTATATATCTACAAGAAGTACAAGTCAGAATGCAAATAGTTATATGAACAAAAATTTTCATCACAGCATTGGTCATAATAGCAAAAAACTGGAGACAACCTAAGTGCCTATCAGTTAAAAATTGGACAGAGAGTTGTCTTCCAAATTTCTTGACAGAGATGAGTGAGTGTTTCCTGTGCTGCCTGACTTTCTTGAAAGAATTCAATTTTTATTCCATCAATTCTTGGTGCCTTGTTCTTTGCTAATTCTTTCAATGCACTTTGGACTTCCTTCAGTATCATTGGCTCTTGATAATATGCTACCTTTTGAAATGTTTGAACATCAGCAATTACCTTTTGGTACAGTGACTATGTATTCCTTCCATCTTTTTTTTTTTTTTTTAATGTTTTATTGTGAATTATGTGATAGTGTACATGGGAGAACATTAGCTTTACAGCCATCCTATGGTATATCGTTTCATTGCTGTGGTTACAATCCCCTCCATGCATCATCAAACAACCAAAGGGTATATATACCCAACAAGCCTGTCCTCTGGTCATCAGCACATAGCCCCTCTTCCTCTCTGGGTCCAAAGTCCCCAGTGGCTCCATCTCTCCACGTCATCATCTCTGTGTCCATCTCTGGCATCACTGCTTCTCTTGGTAGGGTCCCACTCTCCACTCTTCTCCCTTGACCCTTTCATCTTCGTTTTATGCTTTCTGCATCATTCAATAATTTTCCCAGAGTATTCTTCAATAACAAAATTCAAGGCTTGAATTTTTTTCATCAGTTCTCCCACCTTGAGGAATGCTCTTCCCTTTTGTTTTTCTGACTCCAGATCATTGCACATGTCGTTATAATATTTGACTTTGTCTTCTCAAGCTGACCTTTGAAATTTTCTGTTCAGCTCTTGGATTTCCTCATTTCTTCCATTTGTTTTGCATCTCAATGCTGGAGAGTAACTTTCACTGTCTCTTCTGACATCTGTTTTGATCTTTTCCTTCTTTCTTGTCTTTTTAATAGCTTTTGCTTTTGTCCTATATGATGATTTTGATGTCATCCTCAACTCTTCTGATATTTAATCTTCAGTGTTTAATGTATCAAGTATGTTCATCAGATAACCTCTAAATTCAATTGCAATATATTCAAGGTCCTCTTTTGACTCCCCTGGACTTGTTTCCATTTTCTTCAGTTTCAGTCTGAATTTTCATATGAGCAATTGATGGTCTGTTTCACAGTCTGGCCCTGGCCTTGTTCTCACTGATGATATAAAGCTTTTCCACCGTCTCTTTCCAAAGATGTAATTGATTTGATTTCTATGTATTCCATCTGGTGAGGTCCATGTGTATAATCGTCTCTTATGCTGTCTAAAGAAGATATTTGAAATGAACAAATGATTAGTTTTGCAGAATTCTGTCATGCAATCTCCAGCATCATTTATATCACTGAGGCCATATTTTCTAACTACTGGTTCTTCCTGTTTGTTTCCAACATTTATGTTCCAATCACCAGTAGTGATCAATGCATTTTGATTGCATGTTTAATCAGTTTCAGATTGAAGAAGTTGGTAGAATCCTGTTTTATCCTCACTGGCTTAAGTGGTTGGTGGTTCAATTTGAATAATAGTGGTATTAACTGGTCTTCTTGTAGACAGCATTGTACCTCATGACTGATCTTGATATGTTCTTTTTGATGATGAATGCAACACCATTCCTCTCCAATTTGTCATTTCTGGCAAAATAAACCATGTGGTTGTCAGAATCAACATGGCCAATAACAGTCAATTTCTGCTCACTAATGTGTAAGATATCATTGTTTATGCATTCCATCTCATTTTTGTAAACTTCCAGTCTTCTTAAATTCATCATTCATACATTCCATATTCAATTATTAATGGAAGTTACAGCTGTTTTTCTCAATTTTTAGTTGTGCCACATCAGCAAATGAAGGTCCCAAAGACTTTTTCCCATGGGTTTTACTACATTTGCATTCCCCAGTCGCATTTTGAATGCCTCCCAACCTGAGGTGCTCATTTTCTGGCACTATATCTCACAGTATTTCTCTGCTATTCATAAGGTTTTCAGTGACTAAATATCCATAAGTAGCTCATCTCTCTTTCTTCCTAGTCTGTTTTCATCTGGAAGGTCATCTGAAACCTGTCCACTGTGGGTGACCCTACTGGTATTTAAGTTTTCCATGGCATAGCTTACAGAATCACAGCAACTCACAAGCCACCACAGTATGACAAACTGACAGAAGAGTGGTGGACAAACTGACAGACCCTGTATAGAGTCGAAATGATGATTAAGCTCAGTGCTGTCTGTCAAAGCAATAGACCACCTACTGCACAACAGAACATCACTTGCTCATATCTAAACACAAGTTGAAGCTGAAGTAAAATTTTAAAAGTCCACAAGATCCAAAGTATGACATTTAATACATCCTATCTGAATTCAGAGATAATCTCAAGAATAAATCTGATGCATTAAACACTAATTAGCAAGCACCAGATGAGTTGTAGGATGACATAATATGTGAAGAAAGCAAAAGGTCACTAAGAAGACAGGAAAGAAAGAAAAGTCTTTAAAGGATGTCAGAAGAACCTCTGAGACTTGCTCTTGAGTCAATCGTAGCTAAAGTAAATGAAAGAAAAGATGAAGTAAAAGAGATGAATAGAAAATTTCAAAGGATGGCCCAAGAAGACAAAATATTATGAAAAAATATGCAAAGACTTAGAATTAGAAAACCACAAAGGTAGAAGATGCTAAGCATTTCTCAAGCTGAAAGAACTAAAGAAAAAATTCAAACTTTGACTTAGACAGTACTGAAGGTTTCTTTGGGCAAAGCATTGAACAATGTAGCAACAATTAACAGAAGCTAGAAGGAATAAGCAGAGTACCTATGCCAAAAAGAATTGGTCTATATTCAACTATTTCAGCAGGCAGCGTGTGATTGAGAATTGTTGGTATTCAAAGAAAGATTCTAAACTGCAACAAAGGTATTGTTGAAAATAAGAATCCAGGAATTGAAGAAATGCAAATTAAGAGGTTTCAACAAATGGATACAATGTTGGAAATTGCCAAGAAATTTGGAACATGGCCAATTGACTGTAAGCGATCCATGATGTTGTTGTTGTTGTTGTTGTTGTTGTTAAGTGCCATCGAGTCGGTTCTGACCCATAGTGACCCTGAACAGGGTTTCCGAGGCTATAAATCTTTACGGGAGCAGAAAGCCTCATCTTTCTCCCATGGAGCAGCTGATAGTTTCAACCTGCTGATCTTGCAGTTCACAGCCTGATTCGTAACCACTATGCTATCAGAGTTCCTTAGCTATGTCTAGTTCAAAGAAAGGTGGTCAAACAGAATGAGGAAATTATATTGAACAATATCATTAATATCACAAGTGAGTAAAATTTTGCCAAAGATCATTAAAAAATGGTTGGAACCATACATCAACAAGGGGGGATATGGAAGGGGGATATAATTGCTAATGTCAGATAAAATTTGTCTGAAAGTAAAGAATATCAGAAAGATGCTTACTTTGTTTCATGGAATGCACCAAGATATTTGACTGTGTAGACTATTTATAGGTAACATTGAAAAGAGTGGGAGTTCTAGAACACTCCATTTATGCATGCAGAGGCAATCTTTTGAGCAAAACAAGAGGATACTGAATGGTTTAAAATTGGGGAAGGTGTGCACCAGGATTGCATTCTTTCTCTACACTTATTCAATATATATTCTGAGCACACACTTCAAGAAGCTGGACTATATGAAGAAGAACACAGCATTGAATGGAAACTCATTAACAATTTGTGATATGCAGATGATAAAACTTTGCTTGCTGAAAGTGAAGGGGACTTGAAACACTTATTGATGCAGATCAAATTACTTCAGTATGATTATATCTTAATGTAAAGAAAGCAAAAAATCTTCACAACTGGACAAAGAAGTAACATCCTGATAAACAGGGAAAAGATTAGAATTGCCAAAGAATTCTGTTTACTTTGATCCACAATCAATGCCTATGGAAGCAACAATCAAGAAATCAAGGAGATATTACATTTAGTAAATCTATTGCAAAAAACTTCTTTACAGTGTTAAAAAGCAAAGATGTGAATTTGAGGACCAAGGTGTACCTGGTCCAAGTCTGGCATGTTCAATTGCTCTGTATGCCTGAGAAAGCTGGGCAATGAATTAATGCCTTTGAATATTGAATAGATCATGCCATGGAGTTCCAGAAGAATAAACAAAAGTGTCTTGGAAGAAATACAACCAGAATGTTCTTTATAAATAAGGATGGCAAGACTTGCTCTCACATACTTTGGATGTGCTATTAGGAATGACCAGTCCCTAGAGAAAGACATAATGCTTTGTAAATTAAAGGGTCATCAGAAAAGAAGAATACCTTCAATTAGATGGATTTGCACAGTGTCTACAGCAGTGGACTCAACCACAGTAATGATTAGAATGGTGCAGGAATGGGCACCTGTTTTGTTTGTTGTACTTAGGGTTTCTATGGGCCAGAAATAACTCAGCAGAACCTAACAACAACAAGAAAAACAACAATTAAAAAAAATAATTCTTTATCCTCAACAGAATGGTGATCTGTAAGCTCCATAATAGACTTAGCATTCATCTATTCCAATTCTTTGTTTGTTTTACAGATGGAGAGATAAAGGCCTATGACAAAGGCCTATGGCATATTCTGGTAGCGTAGTAGATGCTAATTAGTCTGCTAACCTCAAGGTCAGAAGTTCAAAATTACCAGCCATTTTGCATGAGCAAGATGAGACTTTCTGCTCCCGTAAAGATTTACAGCCTTAGAAACCCTATGTAGGGTTGCTATGAGTTAGAACCTATTCCACAGCACAGAACCACCATCAACCATGACATACTAAAGAAATGTGGCAGAACCCTAAGGAGTTATTGGCAGAATCACAGATAAAATTTACCCACATAGGTAATTTTCAGCAACTGATCTTTCTATTTATGCCACGAATATGTATACTTACTATATTCCTTACCATTTGAATGGCCAAGTGGAGCAAACATAACACAACTGATTTGTATGTCATCATGTCTGATTTCCAACTGTAGTCCATCGTAAGTGTGTATTTAAACTAGAACATCTTCTTCAAACGTGCTCCTTTTTAAAAATTATTAGAAGGGACGTTGAAAGTTGGAGTAGTTTATGAATATCAAGGTTTTCTATTTCAGGATGGAGACTGTGCTCATCTCCCCCTCATCTTCAACCAAAGAACCACATGGAAATCCGACTTAGCTTTTAAGAAAATTGAGAGATGACTGACAACACAAAGAATTCAGTCAAGAAAACAGCAGCTTTATCTATTGTTCCTTACTTAGAAATTAGTATGCATTCAAGTTAAAGAAAGGTTATGTGAGCTAATATAGATCAATCTAGAAGACCACATTCAACTATATGTTGACATAAGGGACATAGCCAGGTCAATAAATGTAGTGGGAGAAGTGTGGATTCGTTCCAGTGCTATACATATCTTAGAGATACAAGTGTCGGTTTATTTTTATTAAGGTCATGCCTTTATCTGAAAGACATTTCTGGTGCAGATCTTATAAATAATCTTATATAACATTTTCTTTATAATTTGAGAAAACTGAGGCTGAGAGGTTAAGTGACTTTTTAAGGTCACCAATCTAGGAGCTGGTGAAGCAGCAAAAGCTCACAGATCTACTCACTACTACACATGCTGATTGATGCTTTGCTTAGAGCATCTGGTGGACTTGAACCACTGACCCTGTGGTTACTGGCCCAATGCCTAACCCACAGCAATGTTGTTGTTGTTGTTAATTGCCTTCGAGTCGGTTCCGACCCATAGCGACCCTGTACAGGGTTTCCGAGGGTGTAAATCCTTACGGGAGTAGAAAGCCTCATCTTTCTCCCGCGGAGCGGCTGGTAGTTTCGAACCGCTGACCTTAAGGTTCGCAGCCCAATTCGTAACCACTATGCTACCAGAGCTCCTTAACCCACAGCAATACATGATAAAAATAAAAATAAACATGTTTTTTGTGCTAGTGAAGATCTCTGTGAATCGGATAGAATTGGCACAGAAGACAAAACAATAAAAGACAAAAATTATTTATTTAAATTATCATATACTTATTTTATATTATACTTCATCATATGATAAGTTTTAAACAAGGCAATGTTCAAACACAATGCACATCTCTTTCTTTGTAACTCACAAAACCCTAAGCTACATCACATAATAATGAAAAAGTACATAAAGTGTCTGAAAAATTCCATCTCCAACAAGCTCCCAAGAGAAATACATTGCAAACTGAAAATATTCAGCAAAAAATGGTATGCTTCTCTTACCAGAAGAGAAAGTTCTAGGCTCACAAATGACATTTATAAAAGTACTTACTTGGGACTTGGACATTGTACATATGATTTTAGTTAGGATTGCTAAAGAGTATTTTCTAAATATTTGAGTTTAAATCGTGGCAGTTATTACTTATATTTAACATTCAAACGGCCAGGTCCAATGGCAATCTGGAAGATTTCATTTTCTGCAGCTGAGTATTAACATAGGCATACACTATGGAAACTGAATTCCCTTCTAAAATTTACAGTTACTGCATTTGCTGTATAATTGAAAGTATCAAATTACATCCCTTCTCCCTCCACTAACACTTTGCTCCTAGCATAAGCACAATCTGTGTTCAGGTTGACCATGAGACCACACTGAGAGGAGGCTGGTCATAAACATTCTCACTGGCTTTCAAGTTGGTTTACTTTACCCAGACAACACTTCCTATCTTGATTTCTCACCTTCTTAAATATAGACATTTTGAAAACCATTCTTAATTAGTTTACTTTAAAATATGCTCTCTATAGTTCTTCGAACAAAAGGAATGTGATACTTGGTTTGTTTAAACAGTATTCAACTCATGTGAAACAAATTATTCACATAAAACAGGAGATTATAGGCAAAACTTTCTTTACAGACAGGAGAAAAAAGACATAAGTTGACCCTCATTCTTTTTTTTCTCCATTACTCTCATACAGTTCAAGGAATCACTGAAGTATATATGTACCAAGCATGTGCTAGAAGTTAGACATCCCATCCTTTTAAAGACCTCAGATTAGAAGTTTTATAATCCATGTTTGCTCATCCTTTTATTTATATCAAGAAATTTGTATTTCACAGGGGAACAGATAATATTTTCTGTTGACTAATTCTGTAATTATTTATTTTCCATTTATTTTTAATTCCCTTTATTCTTTGGGAAAATATAAAACACCTAAATTATTATATGAATAAGGAAGATACAAATATATTCATTATTTATTTGAATCACAGCAATTGAGAACTAAGGGAGTAATTACACAGCCTCTATTTCATACACATTTCCAGAAAGGACAGGCACAGTCTAGGACACCTTCCCTGACTTCTAGACAAGTAATCTTTCACCAAGGCAATAGAATCTTTAGTGCAAGTTAGAATCATATGGGGGAAATTCAGAATCATTTAGAGCTCTGGATCTCACCCCAGAGATTCTGATTTTTTAGGCTGAGGGAGACCTAAGAATTAGCATTTTAACAAGCTCCTTGTTGTTGTTGTTAAGCACTGTCAATTCTGACTCAAACCAACCCTGTATGGGGTTTCTGAGGAGGAGCTGGTGAGTGTTAACCAACTTTACAGTTCAAACTGACTTTGCAGTCCAGCACATTAACCCACAGCGCCACACCAAAAACCTACTTGGGTAGTTCTAATTAGCAGCTGTTTGAAACATATCAAAGCCCAATGTATGCATTCCTTCCCAATCAACTAAAGCTAAATACCATGATAAATATTTTCATCTTCTTAAATAATTAACCCTATGAACAATATTAATCTTCTAAGCATTGCTCTTTAAAGACTAAGTGGACCCTATACCAGGGTGAGAAGGTGGTGTGCAATACACATTTCTTTAATGAACTGATGACTTCTCTTGTGTTTTATTAATATATATAAACTTATACTGGAGTCCCGGTGTGGTGCTGTGGGTTAATGCACTAGACTGCAATGTCAGTTTCAACCTCAAGGTTGGCAGTTCAAACTCACCAGTCACTCCTTAGAAACCCTTTAAAGGGTTGTTATGGGTCTGAACCAACTCGATGGCACTAAGCAACAAACGATTCTACAAAGATTTGAAACAGACTTGTAAGAATATGCAAAATAACAGAAAAGTATAAATAAAAAGAATAAGCTATGATATTAATTTAGAAAAATAAATTGGACTAAAGACAACATATAGGTAGTAAGTACTGGTACAACCTGGTTGTGACTTCCTATCAACCAATATGAAAAGGAAAATAGAATTGACCAAAACCAATCTCACTGCCATCAAGTCTAGCTGACTCACAGCAGTCCTGTGTAGGCTGTCAAAGGCTGTAAATCTTTATGGGAGCGGAAAGTCTCATCTTTTTCCCCAGAAGTCATTAGTGGATTTGAATTGCCAACCTTGCAGTTAGCAGTTCAGTGCTTATCCTACAGAGCCACTAAGGCTCCTTGACTTTGTTAGTTGTTGTTGTTGTTGTTGTTATGTGCCGTGGAGTCAGTTCTGACTAATAGCGACCCTGTACAGGGTTTCCGAGTCTATAAATCTTTACCGGAGCACAAAGCCTCATCTTTCTCCCACCGAACAGCTGGTAGTTTCGAACAGCTGACCATGAGATTAGTAGCCCGATTCGCAACCACTATGTTACCAGAGTAGTTGTCTGAAAATAATGTTTACCTCTTTTACAAAACCAACAAGTTAAGTGAAAACCTAATACAGAGTAGCTTTGGTTAAAGTGCAAGTACATTACATGGATCCTTGCCCATTGGGTTTTTAGCCCTAATTCAAAGGTGCTGTTGAAAAGTCTCTAGTGAACCCCACAAAGAATATATGAAAATCCAGTGAGCTACCAAAGCCTCATTATCTGTATGGTATATTAAAACCCACCCTAGCATTTACTTGAAGAAGGAGGGTTTTTTGGCATTTAAGTATGAAACAGACATGTTAAACCTGGCTTGAAGGTAGCATGTGTTAGGATAGGCTGTCTGAATGATCCAGAAGATGAGGTTCACCACAATATCTTAGTCATGTAGTCATTGGTTATGCAAGCTGTTTCTTGAGTCTTTCCATTTTAATCAAAGCCATGTCACTGGAATTCAAATATGAGAAAGTCATGTTATGAGATTTCAAAATCATACGGTTCAATGACACAGTTTTTATAGGATGAACTTGCTTTCAATTTGTAAATTTGATTGTTTTGACTTACTAATCATATGCCCTTTAGTTAATCTCCCAAACATATAGTTTAGGTATTATGATTAATCCAGGAAAAACAACTGATTTACTAAATGCAAAACCCTAACCTTAACATTTTTTTATGTTGGAAAAATGCAACTCAGCTTCAATCGTATCATCTGTACTTATTAAAACAAATATGCAGACTAAGGAAATAATCTGAATATCTAATTAGAATTTTGAAACCAATGGTATGCAGAGATCTTTACTTCTTGTTGCTAAATACCATCAAGTCAATTCCGACTCACAGCAATCCTATATAGGGTTTCTGAGGGTCTGCTGCTGAGTTTGAGACACTTTATTTTAGTAAAGCCTTTACTTTAGTAAAGTCTGCTCTCTGTGAGCCTACTTTGACTCACAGTGACCCTGTATAGGCTTTCTGAGAAGCAGCTGGTTGATTTGAACTGTTGTCCTTGAGGTTCACAGTCCAGTGCTAATCCTACAGTGCCACACCAGTAGTTCACATCTTTGCTTAGTGAGCACAATTAATTGTTCTCAAAAGTTTAATTATGAAGAGTTTATATTTTAAAATCTGGATCTCTGGCTTCTACTGCAAAATTGGAAAATGTGGCCATCCTGGGCCTGCATTCCCCATGAGAATTTTGCTTGAGAGAGGGATAGTTTTTTTCAGTGCTCCATGATGTCCATGATCTGCACATTCACCAGGAAGCTTCACTTGTACTTTCATCTACTGGTCACCTGTTGGAAAGGAATTGTGTAGCCTTTTCAAGTAATGTGTTTTTCCTTTCTAATGTGTTACATATATTCCTCTGAATCTTAATATGTCAGACAAGTTTTTAATGTGAAACTAAATAAAAAAGCAAAACTAGACAGGATCCCAAGGAAGAAATATTGCAGAATCAAAATGGACTATTAAATAATCTCATTGTGACCCTTAACATCATTTGAAGTTGAGCATTGCCAACTCATGACAGCTCTATGCATAACAGGATTAGACTATTATAACATACAGGATTTTTATTGGCTGATTTTCAGAAGTACATTGTTTGGCATTTCTTCCTAGACTATCTGAAAGCTCTACTGAAACCTATTCAGCATCACATAATACACAACTCTCCACTGACAGATGAATGGTAGCTGTGCATGAAGCTCATTGGCCAGAAATTGAATCCAGATCTCCTACAAATAGGGCAAAATTCTACCACTGAAACATCACTGCTCTCTAAAGCTACTGAAAGGAATGGAGTCTGAAAATGAGGTGCTTGATGATGAGCTGCTTTTGGTACTCTAGATTGAAGTAGGTCTTAGTCAATTTATTGGTGACCTGGTTCAATAAGAGA
This sequence comes from Chrysochloris asiatica, assembly GCF_000296735.1. Taxonomy (NCBI): domain Eukaryota; kingdom Metazoa; phylum Chordata; class Mammalia; order Afrosoricida; family Chrysochloridae; genus Chrysochloris; species Chrysochloris asiatica. The sequence goes on from NW_006408576.1 coordinate 10,521,137, forward strand.
ATAAGGTAATATGGGGATGGGCATTGAACACCAAGAAGGGACAGCCAGACAGTGGATTTGAGTCTCTGTCTGCTTATTTCTGTCTCATGCAGAATTCACCTTGTCTTTTGGCTCCAGAAAAAATGTGAGACATAAAAAATGTAAATTACTTTTCAAAAATCTCCTTGTTGAAGGAAGATTTGGAGGAAGAACCTGATAATTTTGGAGTTAGGTCTTTGGAAAGGACTTTGGAGATGATATGTTTTAACAACCCAATATACTTAACAGACAAAGAGATGACGCACTGAGAAATTAATGCACTCTTGTTTTCAGTAAGTTAGTGTCAGTCAGACCTGTGGGCTGGAACATCACTGAGAATAGACAATAAATTTCAGCAAAAGATTATTTCCAAATTGCCTTCTGCCTAACTATTTAACTTTGGGATTCTATTCTGAGAAATGCCAATTTTGAATTAGATTCACATTCCTGTGTTCAAAGAATATACATATCTCCAATTAGTATATTATTAACATGTTTATACCAATTAACATTCAGCTTTAGGATATATATGGATGGTTATACTAACTCTCTGGTAGCGTAGTGGTTACAAATCGGGCTATGAACCGCAAGGTCAGCAGTTCAAAACTACCAGCTGTTCCGTGGGAGAAAGATGAGGCTTTCTGCTCCCGTAAAGATTTACAGCCTCAGAAACCCTGTACAGGGTCGCTATGAGTCAGAACCAACTCCACACGTCACCTAACAACAACAACAACATACTAACTTAGGTGAGCCATTTGACACCCCTTGCCTGCTACTGGACTCTTGTTTTCTTTTTCATTTCTGCCTGCCTTATTGCCTTCATTGTGATTGATGTAATGTTGAAAAGTCTTTTAATGGGCTTCCATTGGGTAGGTTCACATGAGATGGACGCAGGGAGAAAAAAAATCAAAGGAAGCAGAGTAAGGAAGGAGCTTTTGACAGTTTCATCTCAGAATTGCTGGCAATATGGAAGAAGAAATAATGAGGACAACAAATCATCAGAAGGGTGGGAAACAGTAAAGATAAGGTGGCATACACCCACACGTGTGTGTGTCTATATACATGTTGTTAAGTGCTATCAACTTAGTTCTGAATTATAGTGACCTTGTATAGTGTTTTTAAAGAGCAGCTAACCAAGATGGGTTTGAACCACAAACCTTACAGTTAGCAGTGCAGTGCTTACCCCACAGCACCACACCAAGATTCTTAGAGATATGTATATTGATATTCCTAACTTTCTTACTATTTTCTCTTGACTAGATGCTATGTTTTACTGCCATACTCAAACATTACACTTCTGCCTGTTCTGCCTGGTTTGGAATTGTCTAAAACTTCTCTACTCAAGTTTCTTTCCATTTGGCAATTATTTCAGGAACAAAATCTATAAAGAAAAAAGAAAACCAAAGAAAAAACGTTTGGAACATTCGTTTGCATTTGTAGAAATCCAAATGCAATTCACTTTTCGTATCTTGAACAAACAGATTAGTCTACTATAGTTTATACTCGTATATAATGGTGATATTAGTTTAGCACAAACGTTGGCTAAAAGTATATATATGTATACACATATATACTTTAATGTGTTTGCATGTGTATGTTTGTGCATACACATACATATTATTTTTAAAGGGGAGAAACTCCCCAATAAACATTTAATGTTTTGAAGGATTTGTAGTATTTACATAACCATATGTATACTTATGCACACATATTGTCATGTCTCCCACACATACATGGGTTGGATTACAGTATTGTGCTAAGAGATGAGTGTACAGTTTCTGTCAGTGGTAACCAATTAAAATAGTTTTAACTCATTGAGTGAAGATAAGTATTGTGATAAGTATTGTGATAAACCTCCCTCCATTTTCTCCCCCTCAAAAGATCCATTGCTACTCGTCAATTCTAACTCATGGTGACCTCAGGTTCTTCAGACTAGAACTGCTCCTTAGCCACAGGATAATTCACTGGACTGCAAGGTCCATTTGAATCACAAGGTTAGATGTTCAAACCCACCAGCTGCTCCTCAAAAACACTATACAGGGCTGCTATGGGTTGGAACAGACTCGATGGCACTTAACAACAACAACAAACAACAATCTCAAGGAAGATAAAAAGGTCTATCTTCCAAAGCACACTGGGTCAATTTGAGCCACTAACCTTTTTATAGGAGTCCTGATGTGGTGCTGTAGAATATGCACTAGACCACAAGGTCAATTTGAACCCACCAGGCATTTCTTGGAAACCCTGTACACGGTCTCTGTGAGTCAGAACTGACTCTATGGCACTTAATAAAAACAACAACAACCTTTGGTAAATAGCCAACAACAAATTGTTTGTGCCATCCAGAGTTCTTAGGCATTGAAAGACACTCCAATTTAGGGTATGGAGGTAGTACTGTGCTGTGGAGTCGGTTCCGACTCATAGCAACCCTGCATAGGGTTTCCTAGGCTGTAAATCTTTATGGGAGTAGAAAGCCTCATGTTTGTCTCATGGAACAGCTGGTAGTTTCAAACTGCTGACCTTGAGGTTAGCAGCCCAACCTGTAACCACTAGACCACCAGAGCTCCTTAATTTGGGGTATAGAGTAATTATGTATAACAAGTATTTACTGTCAGGTTAAGATAGAAACCAGTGAAATAAGTAACGCTTACAAAGAAAAATAGGGAATTCAACTCAAACTCGAAAGTAGAATGTATATATGTATGATAATATATACATTCAAATTTAATGTTTATTTTCTATCTTGCCCTATAAGCAAGTGTTTGGGTTAAGGGAAAGTACTCCATTAAAATTTAAAACTTTGTTATTTCAACAATAAAGAATGTGTCCAAAAAGGTAATTAATAAAACAATGCTTCTTTCATCAAAGTATGAGAGTTGGAATTAAGCCTTCCAAATAAAAAAACAGCAACAATAACAAAAGCAAACTAAAAACTTAAGTCTTATTTGGAACAATATTTTATAGATTTTATTCTAAAACTTCACATTTCAATTGCAAATAGACCAAGTACACCCTTTTAGGTAAGTTAGATATCCAAAGCAGCAATTAAGCATTGTTATTTATCTTTGTTTACCTAGGCAAAAGTCTGACATCAAGAAATCTAACAAACTGACATTTGGATTTAATCCAAAGATGGGTAGGAAGAGAGTAGGAATTAATTTAGATAACAAAAAAATATGCTTTTCTTATGCATTAAATAAATAAGGGTAGTAAATGTCTGTCAAATCAGTTTGTAAATAGCTGCTGATTTTCCCATAAGCACACTAGAACACTTTTATTTCATTACAGACTGGTCATCTAAAGTAAATGCTACATCTAGAAAATCTGGTGGGGTGTTTAGATTTCTATTTTCAACATTAAGAAATGTGCCCTTTCAATCTGTTATAACAAAATTCCAAGAAAATTATGAAAGTAAACAGATTTTAGCTAAATTCTGAACTGTCTCAAATCTAGAAAGGAATTAAATTATTCAGAAGTAGGATAACATTTGCAAAAAAAAAAAAGAGAAAAAAATTAATAACCCACAATGATGAGAAGCTCCTATATACATATTTTAGTTGTACATTGAAATTCAACAGGTAAAATCAAAGCATGTTATACATGAATTGCTTTAATGGAGATATAGGTTTAGCACCAAACTTTGTTGTTATTGTGTGCTATCGAGTCAGTGCTGACACATAATGACCCTGTATAGTGTTTCTAAGAATAGCTGATAAGTCTGAACTGCCAACCTTACAGAAACTAGTCCAGTGCTTATCCTACAGCACAAAACCTTATTGTTGTATTTGATTGCCGTAGAGTCAGTTCTGATTTTAGCCACTCGGTATAGGGTTTCCAAGGAGAGACTGATAGATTTGAACTGCTGACCTTGTAGTTAGCAGTTCAGGATTATCCTACAACATCACATCAGGACAACAGTGGGCTGCATGCTTGAGAATTCTACTCCTGAACTACCCATATACTTACCAAACCTTAGCTATTTATATATTTACCAGGGGCAAAAAATGTATAAATCTATATACTTGTAGCTTTATGTTTGAAAATCAATTTTACTATATAGCTGTGACAATACAATATTCATAAATTGAGACTCATTAGAGAATATGCTAAACTGTACATAGCAATTTTGCTACTATACTACATAAGCTTTGGCTAGATTGATTGTCTTAACACATGAGACTCATATATGAAGGGCTTCAAAAGGTTTATGGGAAAATCCCATTATATTTTGATTCTGTTTTCTCTCAAAACATTTGAAGTCCCTCATATACACCATTCATTGAGTGTTCTTTGTTCTCATTCTGATGGCTAAAGCTTCAGAAGAAGAACTTGCTAAAATATTAGAACTCAACAGTAATTTTTATTGCACTCATACACAGAGGCTTTAAAAGTTCATGGAAAAATGGAGTTAAAAGATAATGGAATTTTTCCATGAACTTTTTGAAGACCCCTCAAATTTCCACAAATTTGACATTGGAAAATGACAGCACATCGAGACATCTTGAAGCCAACACTTTAAATCTCTTTAGCTTTAATTTCACTCTAACTTCTCTAAGAGTGATTCCAGTCACACAGTGTACACCTATTAAGTAAAATTAAGTAGGAAGTAGCTTCCAGGACCACAATGAAAAACACACCTACATAACACAAAGGTTTGCAAGGCTTCCAGTACAGACTTTAATGCAGTGATTTGTCCTGAAGATTCATTTTGAGTTCAAACCTTCAGTGCCTTTGCTCAGTAGATGATTAAATTTCTAAGCTTGCTTTACTTAGTTAAAATTTTTGCTGACTACAAGCCATAAAAGCAAGCAATCAAGTCCCTTCAGGACCAACCCCCTCCAAGACCGAAACTCAAAGGGAATACATGAGCAGGCATGTAAGCTTTTTGACAATCACATTGGTTTACTAGTGAGTAGAAGAGAAGGAAAGGAAGCATTTCCCATTCTTCATTAAGAAATGGGCTGAGTTCAACCATGTTCCATAGACTCCGCTGACCTGTAGATGAGAGAGAGAAGAGGAAGAGCTGGTTAGTCCGAAGTGTACTAAGACCTGGGGACTCTTGTGCCCATGAACAAAGACATAGCCATGGAAGGCTAGAGCTGATAGTGAAGCATCCAGCTGATATGAAGTGAGGGGAGATGCACAAGAACACCCAAACTTCCAGATAGTACCCATTTGACCAAGCCTCGATGATTTGACAATCAGAACTCGACTGTGGGAAAATAAAAAAACAAAAAAACACTTTTTGATAAAGGAAAGAAGAGTAAATTCCTACAATTTGATGAACTTGACCTATACTCATGGATGCAGTAGCTCAAAATACCAACAGAGAGGGAAAGAGTCTTCATATCAAGTATCAATCCTATCCCCTCTGTATGCAGGGTAGATAGGGATGGGCAACGTAGACACTGGCTACCTAAAATAAGGGGGTGATAAAGGCATGAAGTGATTGGCTTACAAATTTTCAAGAGGGAGTTTAGTTTAAGAGTATGCAGTGGAAGATAGAGTCCCCACTGAATAGTTTTCATCTTTTCTAGACAATTCTGGTGAAAAGAGATGGGGATAAGATTCTTATGATTCAGTAGTGAGTAATTTTTATCATAACTAATTGTGACTGTCACAATTGTAAAGGTAGAAGTTTTGTAACAAAAATGGGGGAGTAGTTAATCTTACAGTCCAGAAAGAGAGGACCCTAGGACTATCAAGAGAGAAGAGCACAAATGGAATGCAGGACACTATCCAGAGAAGCAGTGACACGAGAATGGAGGCATAGATGAGGACATGGATAGAGGGAGCAGTTGAGAACTCCAGAAGCATAGAAAGAGAGAGACTGAGGGCTGGTGGCCAGGAGACAGGCCTGCAGAATGTGCCCTTTAGTTGTTTAAATTATTTTATATTCCTGAGTGTTTTTGTGTACCTCTCTCCACCTACCCTCCCCCCACAAAAACAAAAACAAAAAACACACACACAAATAAAACACAGGGAATGGAAGCTAATACTGTTGAATGATGATGCACAGAAGAGATTATAATCATTGCATGAAACAATGGTGTGAACCCGATGTTCTCCTATGTAAACTATCACTCAGTTCACAATTAAAAAAAAAAAAAAAAAGACAAGGACCAACAAGGGAGAAAAAAATATTTTAAAAAAATGCTTACTGCAAAGTGTTATCCTTAGATTGCTATCTACATATACTCTGAAACAGACCAACAAGGACAAATAAAACCAGTTGTATGTACTCTACAATCCATCACCCACATCCTTCCTTCAACATAAATAAATAAATAAATAAACAAGTAAAGGAATGAATAATAAGTAAGGTGTCTGTTCTTAAGTCAATTCAGACTTAAAGTGTCCCTATATAATAGACCTGGTGTGGCACTGTGGGCTCATGTATCAGACTGCAAAGTCACTTGAACTACAAGATTGGTGGTTCAAGCTCACCAGCTGCTCCTTGGAAACCCTATACAGGGTCGTAATGGGTCAGAATCAACTTGACGGCACTTAACAACAACAACAACATGTAACGGACTAGAATTGTTCCATAGGCTTTCCTAGGCTGTAATCTTTGAGGAGTCCTGGTGTAGCACTGTAGAAAAGGCTCTTGACAGCAAGATCAGTTTGAACTTCAAGGTCGCCAAATCAACTCCACCAGCAACTCCTTGTAAAATCAACACAGGGTCACTATGAGTTGGAAGCAACTTAACAGCACTGAACAACAACATTTATGAGAGTAGATCACCAACTCTTTTATACCATGGAGCTTATGGGTGGGTTCAAATTATGATCTTTTGGTTCGCAGCTGAACACTTAACCATTGCAGAACCAATGCTCAATAAATAAATAAAGGAGTGATTAAGATAATTAATAAACAAAGCAAAAGGGAGTGCAAGAACAACTAGTGGGCTTTCAACATAGGGAAATGGAAAGTCTTCTGTAACACCAGCTAGAAAAGTTCAAAATGCTGAGGGAAAGTCCTGGCTCATCTTTGCTTTGCTGCTAGCATGTTATAGTAGGACTTATTTATAGATAACTTACATATTTTCTCAATATGTACTTTATATACATATATACACATACATAAATCTACATTGTTTACATTAATTTCAGGGAAGCATCTTATCTGATGCTGAACATTCATTTATTGTGGAATATTGCTGACTTAAATATACTTATAAAACATCACTAATTATATTAGCAACAGGAAGAACCAACAGAGTCTGGTAAATTTTGCTGCCCAGTAAATTCAAGAGATTAAGATAAAACCACATGGAGATTTCATTACCAAATGCAATTTCTTTATTGCTTTGGACAAGTGAAGTTTCATTTTAATTATTTATGACAATCCCTAGCATACTTGAGAACATATATCTCTTTGCAAGAATAATGGCGTTTCAGAAATGTAAGATCTCACTGCATCATTTGTCATGCAAACATTTTATTATAAAACCCTGGTGATCATAATGACTCTACCAATTAAACTTCCAAATTTATAAAACAGATTTAGGGACAAATTCCACTGTAGTGCTTGGGATAATCGCCTTGTTATGATTTTAGTGATCTCAGAGGGCTTTGCATTATGAGATTTTAAGTCAAAGTAATCACTCTCATCATGAAAAACAATTATAATAACTGAAAACAGACTGTATAAGGGGGAGAATATACTTGTACCCCAATGTCCATGATACAGGATAGTTTTGCTGATCATTTCTCTTTTCCAGGATTTAGTCTGGATTGCAGGATAAGTGTTCACATAGAGATTTTCTTTATTTCTCAAGCGTGTTGGAAACCACCAGTGGATATGACTGGTGTTGATGAGTGCTAAAAGCAGGTGTTTTCCTCTTAGCTGCAAAGAAAGTCTGATTTCGAGGAAAAATTCAGAACCACAGGCAGAAGAAATAAATGAAGCAAATCAAAACCGAGTTGGAGTCAAAGAGTAATGGGGTGCAGAACAAACAAGATGTCAGATCGGGTGGAAGTACAGTGAGGAGCTCCATCAGTAACAACACAGAATACTGGACCAAGCAGGCTCAGGAGCTGGTGCCAGAACTCTGAACCACATATAAAGGAATATTTAGAAGGTTGGAAGGCTTACAGCTATGGGAATTTGTAGTAGAAGCAGAAATCCAGTACTTTCTATTCATGATGCTCAGCCACTCCCAGAGCCGCCATATTGGGCGAGACAAGCAGGGGAAGGATCAGAGCAGCCACAGACGCCTGACAGAACCATGGAGATAAAGGTGTGGGTATTCTTTTGTCACTGTTCATTGGTCTCTCACTGTCTGTGCACCTCCATTCTGATAACTAGAGGGAGTACCTGAGTGAGTGGACATGCCCACCCCACCGCTGGGGATTCTACTATGCATGCAAACAGATCTCCTCAAAATTTAAAGAGTCAGGTTCCACTAAAAACTAAACACCAGTGCAAAATGGCCAGAGGTGACCCTGAACTGTTTATCACTAGTAAAAAGGCCTGAATGGGACTTCTGGAGCAGGATAGGCATACTAAAAAGGAAATCGGCTGGAAACTAAATCCTGAGTTACGTCATAAAGACCAACAGTTGTTGTTGTTGTCATTGTTGTTATTGTTAGGTGTCATCAAGTCTGTACCAACCCATAGCAACCTTATGTACAACAGAATGAAAAACTGCCCAATCATGGGCCAACCTCACTACTGTTGGCACGCTTGAGAACACTGATGCTGCCATTTGTCCAATCCATCTTGTTGGGGATCTACATCTTATTCTCTGACTCTCCAGCTTGCCAAACATGACATCCTTCTCTAGTGGTTGGTCCCTCCTGACAATATGTCTGAAGTATGAGAAATGAATTTTGGCCATCGAGGCCTCCAAGGAGCACTCTGGCTGCACTTCTTCCAAAACGGATCTATTGGTTCTTTTGTCAGCCATGACAATTTCAATATTCTCCTCCAACACCATAACTCAAAAGCATCAATTCTTCTATGGTCTTCTTTATTCACTGTCCAGCTTTTGCATGCATATGAGGTTATGCAAAATACCAAGGCTTGGGTCAGGCACACTTTAGTGCTCAAGCTGACATCTTTGCTCTTCAACACTTTAAAAAGTTTTGTGCAGCAGATTTATCTAATGCAATACTTCGTTTGTTTTCCTGACTGTTGCTTTCGTGAGTGTTGATAGTTGATCCAAGAAGAATGAAGTCCTTAACAACTTCAGTCTTTTCGCCATTGATAAGAATGTTGCTTATTAATCCAGTGTTGAGGATTTTTGTTTTCCTTACATTTATATGTAATCCATCCGAAAGGCTGTATTCGTTGATCTTCATCGGTAAATGTTTTAAGTCCCCTTCATTTTCAGCAAGCAAGGTTGTATCATCTGCATATCACAGGTTGTTAATGAGTATTCCTCCAATCCTGATGCCACATTTTTCTTCATATAACACAGCTTCTCAGATGATTTGATAAGGATAAGGTTGAATAAGTATGGTGAAAGAATATAATCTTGTCACACACCTTTCTTCATTTTAAACCAATCAGTGTTACCATGTTCTGTTTGAACAATTGCCTCTTGGTCCAGGTACAGATTCCTCATGAGCACAATTAAGTGTTCCAGAATACTCATACTTTGCATTGTCGTCCATAGTTTGTCATGATCCACACAATCAAAAGCCTTTGCATAGTCAATAAAGCACAGGTAAACATCTTTCTGATATTCTCTACTTTCAGCCAAGAGCCATCGGACATCAGCAATGATATCCCTCGTTCCACAGCCTCTTCTGAATCCAGCTCGAATCACTGGAAGTTTTCTGTCAATGTATGCTTGCAGTTATTTCTGTATTACCATTAGCAAAACCTTATCTGCATGGGATATCAAAGAGACTGTCCTATGATTTTTTGCATTCCATTGGGTCACCTCTCTTTGGAATGTGTACAAATACATGTCTCTTCCAATCAGTCAGCAAGATAGTTGTCTTCCAAATTTCTTGGCAAAGGTGAGTGAGTGCCTTCTGTGCCGCCTCACTTTCTTGAAAGATTTCAATTTTTATTCCATCAATTCCTGGTGCCTTGTTCTTTGCCAATTCCTTCAATGCACTTTGGACTTCTT
>NW_006408576.1:10532266-10534859 GCF_000296735.1 Chrysochloris asiatica
CTAACTGGCTTTAGTGGTTGGTGCATACATTTGAATGACAGTGGTATTAACTGGTATCCCCTGTCACCACATGGATATTATCCTATCACAGACAGCATTGTACCTCATGATTGCTCTGGATATGTTCTTTTTGATAATGAATGCAACTACACCTCCTCTTCAATTTGTCATTTTTGGCATAGTAAATCATTTGGTCATCAGATTCAAAATGGCCAATACCAGTCCATTTCAGCTCACTAATGCCTAAGATATCAATGTTAATGCATCCCATTCCATTTTGACAACTTCCAATTTTCCCAGATTCATACTTTGTACATTCCATGTTCTGATTTTCAATGGACGTTTACAACTGTTACTCTTCATTTTGAGTTGTGCCCCATAAGCAAATGAAAGTCCCGTGGGCTTTTCTTCCTCAGGCTTTACTCCATTCATGTCATCTTGGTCAACTCTATTTTGATGTGGTAGCTCTTCTCTAGTTGCATTTTGAGTGTTTTCCAACCTGAGGGGCTCATTTTCTGGCACTATATCTAACCATGTTTCTTTGTTATTCATAAGGTTTTCAGTGACTAAATATTCGGAAGTAGTCCGTCACTCCTCTTCCTAGTCTGTCTTTGTCTAGAAGCGCATCTGAAACCTGTCCACAATGGGTGACCCTGCTGGTATTTAAAATACCCATGGCATAGCTTTCAGAATCACAGCAACTCACAAGCCACCACAGTACAACAAACTGACAGATGAGTGATGGAATGACCAACAGTGGCATCTTGAAATTTCTCAGGCAGAATAGTGAAGAGGGAAGACCATCTTCTAATAATATCTACCTGGAGGCAAACAGAAAGCATAAAAAATACCAAAATACACACCCATATAAACATTAAGACCACAGCTAACTCCAGAAATTTTAAAAAGAAATCAATACATGTCCAGAAATGAGATAAAGTGACTGAGGCAAGTGACCTGGAAGTGGACCTACTTTCCATACTGGAAGATGGGCAGACTTTGGAAGTGCCTGAGAAGGAATTCAGAAAAATGATTTTAAAATGTGTCAAAACAATATACAATGGAGTTGAGAAAAATAAGGAAGAAGTCATGAAAGCACAACAGGAACAAGCAAATAAGATAGATACAGCATTGGAAACTATTCAAAACTTACAGAAAGAGGTCCAAATGGTTAATAATAGAATATCAGAAATGGACAATACACTGAAAGGGCAAAAAAGTAGAATTTAAGAGTTAGAAACCAGAACTAGTGAGCTAGAAGATAAATTTCTCAACACTGCTAAAATAGAAGAACAAGCAGAAAAAAGGATAAAAAAATCTGAAGAAGGCCTAAGATACATGTTGGAGATTATGAAGAGGAATAACCTAAGCATTATCGGCATTCCAGTACAAGAAGAATCACACAGTCTACAGAGGAGATAGTTGAAGAGCTTCTGACAGAAAATTTCCCTAACATCCAGAAAAGAGAAAAGATAAGCATTCAAGAAGCTCAATGAACCCCAGGACGGATAGACTCTAAAAGAAAATCACCAAAACATATCATAATCAAGCTCTCCAAAATCAAAGATAAGGACAGAATCCTGAAAGCAGCTAGGGAAAAGAGAAGTGTAACATACAAAGGCAAGCAAGTAAGCAATATGAAAGAAGGTAAACACAGAGGAACAGAGATCTAGGTGGTAATACGGTCAGGTAGATTACAGGATAAAATACACTGTCTTAAATGGAGGGAAAAGTGGATTATAAAGTAACCACAATGTTGAGGTTGGGGTGTGTTTTTTAATTCGGATGTTAGGGAGGGCACTACAAGAAGGTGGAGGAGGTGGAAGAACAAGACAGATAGGGGAAAATTGAGATTGGTTTGCATGGCCTAAGTGGGACAGAGGTAAATAATGATGCATGCTCAACCTTGGAACAACAGGGCTCTGTGATACAGGGATCTAGGCATTGTTTGAAGAGGGGAAAGAATACTAAAATGCTTGACTGTCTTATGAACGTTGGTTTCCTCTTGCCTACTATTGTAAAATAGACACTTGAGTGGGATAGAAAGGAATGTTGGGAAACATGATTACAGAACACTTGTAAGCCCGTCTTCAGCCTATAACTAATTTAAATACCTAGAACCTAAAAAGAGGTTCTAGAACTCGCCCAGTGAAAAAGGCCTCGTGCAAAGCCTTTACAGAGTATAGGACCTTAGGTGGCATCCTGAATCCATCCATAACCTTCTGAGGTGTGACATTCCCACTAGAAAGGACATGCAGACCAGCCTGGAACAGCTAGAGCAGCAGAAGATAATTCTTCAAATATCAGCTTGAAAAACCCAAAACAAAAATGTCAGCATGACTGGCTAACCCAAGCTGTTTGCCAGGAAGCCATCAAGGCAAGCAATCAAGATCCTTCAGGACAAACTTCCTTCTAAGACTGAAACTCAAAGGGAACATATAAGCAGGCATGTAAGCTTGCTGGTGACCACATTGGTCTTCTCATGAGTGGAAGGCAGGGAAAGGTAGCAATGAAGAAATGGGCTGCGTTCAACCACAGTCCATTGACTCCTGTTGATCTGGAGATGAGAGAGAGAAAAAGAAGGGTTGGTTGG
>NW_006408576.1:10536014-10545760 GCF_000296735.1 Chrysochloris asiatica
ATAATCTGCCCTGTAAACTTTAACTCAATTCACAATAAAAACTTCTTTAAAAATTAAAAAAATAATAATAATAATAATGGGGAAAGAATTGCATAATCATGCAGACAGAAATCTTTCTGGATTAAAACTGAGATTGGAAATCTATGAGTGACTCTAATATCTATAACAACAAAAAAGGTTTTACACTTTATTTCTAAAACTATCTCACTTAAAGAAGCACAGGATTTGGCTAACGTTCACAATTAGTAGTATCTAGAACTTCCCAACCAAGTCTTTGAAACTAAATGTTTTGTACTACTGACTTAAATGTGCTTGCATCTGTGCATGTGTGTATGAAAACATGAAGGTGGCCAAACGGTATTCCACAGAGACCCTAATGCATAATTTTGCCCACCTGTAGAAAGAGCCTAGTCTTAATAACATTTTGGCAAAATCTTGGTGGGATACATAGAAGAATGGAGTTTAAACTTTTTCTAAGTCAAATGAGTAAATGTTGGGCATAATTATAGGAATCCAATTTTGAATTTCAAAAAGGCTGATGAAAATAAAAAGTATGCAATGACAGTCTTTTCTAAATTCTCAGGAACATAGAAAACTACTAAGTCTTGATTTTTTTGTAGTTAGGTGCTGCTGAGTCAGCGCCAACTCATGGCAACTTTATGTATAACAGGATGAAGTGTTGACTGGTCTGATGCTATTTTCATGATCATTGGTATGTTTGAGTTAATTGCTGTACCTACGACATAATCCATTTAATTAAGGGTTTTCTTAGTTTCAACTGATCCTCTACTTTATCAACAATGATGGCCTTTTCTAGTGGCTGGTATTTCCTGATAAAGGGTTTTTAATTTTTCATTATTATTATTATTGCAGGATAATGCACTGGTCCTCACGGGCAGTTTGAATTGCAAAGTCAACAGTTCAAACTCACCAGCTGCTCTTTAGAAACCCTATACAGGGTCACTATGAGTTGGGACCGACTCAAAGGCAATTAACAGCAACATAAAATACATTAATACATAAAAACAGCTTTTACTGCAAAAAATTACATCTAATTTAGTGTCAAAATATACCAAGCAATGATATATCAAACTTTATGATAGTGAGTTAGGCAGTACCATACTCTCTGGAATGCTAATAATATTCTGTTTTATAACCTAGGATTAGTTACAAGAATGTGTGCCCTTTGTAATAATTCAGTGACTGTGTTTTGTGTTTTTTACTATTATCTATTTTACAATCCACTTAAAAGTAAAAAGTAAAACTTTGGTGTTACAAAAAAAGCACTCTCACATCCAGGTTTCCCACCATCAGACAAAACAACAAAACTGAACTCAATTGTTCTAAAATCATAAGCCCTGTTTTGAAAGTCTTCATTCTCCAGAGTAAATTTGAGGAAAGGCAGTATGTGATCACTGTGTTCAGTCCACTAGAGTGGAGTTTCAGAGTGAACGTATAAAAGGGAGTCATATTTATTGGACATTTATTATGTGAAAGCACAGTGGAAAAACCTATAGTTGGGTACCCAGTATATCCAAGTCTAGATCCTAACTCTGTTGTTGTTATTAAGTGCTGTTGAGTCGGTTCCAACTCATAGCAACCCTTAATAGGGCTTTGGAGGAGTGGCTGGTGAGTCTGAAATGCCAACCTTGCAGTTCAAACAGAGCTTGCAGTCTAGTGCTTATCCTACAGTGTCATACCAGGACTCTGATCCTATCTCTACCACTTAATAACTCACTTTGGGGATCTTAGCTTTTGTGAGTCTTAATTATGTACAAAATGGAGATTGTAGTATCTTGCTGAAGGTTTGTCATAAGGACCACATGAGTTAATATATGTAAATAGAGTGGTATTTAAATGTTCTCTACATTCTCACATCCATTGTTTCTTGCTTTAAAAAAAAAAACCATAAAACTTTTTATTGTGAATGAAATGAAGGTTACAGATAAGATAATCAGTTTTACATTGAACAAATCATACATTTTGTTTAATTTCAACAATTGCAATCCTCTCCATGAAATAATAGTTATCCAGCTTCCTCCCTGTGGTTCCTATTTCCATTCTACCCACCTTCAAATCCCTTTTAACTTTGTTCTTAGGATAATGTTGGCCTTTTGATTCTGAGATTGACCATATGGAGTATACCTTACAAACGTAGTTGTCCCCCTATATACCTATCTACAGCTTGGTTGAAAATTGGCCCACGAGGGTGATATCCTGCTTTTTTTTTTTTTTTTAATTTGAGTTTTGTTCCACATTTTCTCCCACTCTATTTAGTGTGAGATATGGGTCTTGTTTCATTTTTCTGCAAATAGATTTCTAGTTTTGCCAGCACCATTTGTTAAAGACAATCTCTGGGATCCTGTAATGTGATCAGTTTCAGAACAATTGGTAGTGGTAACCAGGAACTGTCTAGTTCGTCTGTTCTCAGAATCATGGAGACTGATGTTCACATGTTCCATTATTCTATTGGGCTAATTGATTGCAAGCATCTTCAGTTGTCATCACTTTTCTTTCCTTCACACATGGAGACACCAATAGTTGCACCTTAGATGGCCACTTATGAGTTTTAGGATACTAGATGCTACTCACAAAAGTAGGATGTAGAACATTGCCTTTGGGAATTATGTTATGCCAATTGATGGTGGTATCTCCAGAAACTGGTCGTGTTCCCAGACCCAGGAACTCATTGTTTTAAACTATTTGATAATCTTTAATAAATTTTCATGGTTTTGCCTCCTGTTTGTTCCACCACATTCATAAGTGTGTTTGCAGCAAAGGTAAACACCCTTGTACAAATATCCTCTGTCAAACTCATATATTTGTGAGTATATTCCCACTCTCCCTTACATGCCTGTTCAGCTTGTATATCTGTCGGTGTATCTACCCATAGAATATTCTTTCTCAGGGTTGTGTATATAATGGTATTTACTTCTATCCCCTTTAACCATTGTAATTCCAAACTGTGTCTTCACCTGTTTTCATCATTCTTCTGCCAACTTTCTTCTTCTTGTATATTGCCATCCTCATCACCCAAGTTAACATGTGTCTGCCCTCTATCCAGTAAACTACAATTCCTTCTCTCCCATCCCTTGTAACTGTCAAAGAGTGTTTCTTTTCACAAGAAAAGTATTTTCTTATGTTTTTACAATACAATATTTGTCCTTTTGTAAAGGCCCAATTTCACTCAGCATAATGTTCTCCAGGTTTACCCAAGTTCTGAAATGTTTCAGATTCACTGCTATTCTTCAACATTGCATTGTATTCCATTTTGTATATGTAACAAAGTTTGTTTACCTATTCTTCCATTGATGGGCATTTAAGTTGTCTATCTTTTTGCTATTGTGAATAGTGCTACCATGAAACATCGGTGTGCAGATATCTACTCATATCATGACTCTTATCTCTTGTGGGATTGCTGAGTCATATGGCATTTGTATGTATTTCAACTTTTTTATGAAGTGGCATACCAATTTCCACATTAATTGCACCATTTTACTGTCTCACCAGCAGTGTAGAAGGGTCTCAGGCTGTCCGTATTCTCAACAGCATTTTTTGTTTTCTGTTTAAGTGAACTATACTATTAATGCTAAGGTGAGATGATTTCTCATTTTTGTTTTGATTTGCATCTTTCCATTGGCTAGAGGTGTGGCACCGTGGGTTAATGCACCAGACTGCAAAGCCATTTGAACTGCAAGGTGGCTCACCAGATGCTCCTTGGAAACCCTATACAGGGTTACTATGGGTCGGAACGACTTGACAGCATTTATTAACAACAACAACAATGTCTATAAATCACAAACATTTCTTCATGTTTATTGGCCTTCTGGATATCTTCTTTGGTGAAGTGTGAGTTCATGATCTTTGTTCATTTTTTATTTAGGTTGTTTGTCTTTTTTTTTTTTTTTGTAGATGTATTGTAGTCTTCTATGAATTTTAGAGATAAGTCCCTTGTCTGATATGTCATTGCAAACATTGTTTCACAGTCTGTGAGCTCTCTTTTTAATCTTATGGTGAAATCTTTTGATTCATACAAGTGTCTAATTTTTAAGAAGGTCCCAGTAATCTATTTTGTCTTCTGCTGTTTGTGTATTACTAATTATGTCTGATAATGTGTTTATGCCATGTATCAAAGCTCTTAAGTTTTTCCATAATTTTTCATTGAAGATCTCTAGAGTTCTAGGTTTTACATTTAGTTATTTTATCCACATTGAGTTTCTTTTTGAATATAGTGTGAGATATGGACCTTGTTTCATTTTTCTGCAAATGGATATACAGTTTTGCCAGCACCATTTGTTGAAGAGATAATCAGTTTCCCATTTAATATGCTTTGGTAATTTGTTAAAGATTAGATGACTGTATCTGAAAAGATTTATGTCTGGATTCTCTATTCAGTTTCACTGATCTATCATTGTATTAGTACCAGGCACTTTTAACCACTAGTTGTAATTGTGTAGTAGAGTTTGAGATTAAGGAGTTAGAGTGCTCTCACTTTATTCTTCTGAAGTAATGTTTTACTTATCCACTATCTCTTTCCATCCCACATGAAGTTAGCTATTAGTTTACCCATCTCTTTAAGGAATGATGGTGTAATATAGATTGGAATTACATTAAATCTTAGATTGCTTTGGGTAGTGTTAACGCTTTCAAAATGTTATATCTTCCTATCTATGAGCATGGTATATTCTTCAATTTTGTAAGTCTCTTTTGGTTTCTTGTAGCAGTGTTTTGTAGTTTCTTTGTATAGGTCTTTTATTTCTCTGGTTCAATTTACAACTAAGTATTAAATTGTGGGGTGGCTATTTTAAATGGTCCTGGTATGGCACTGTAGGATAAGCACTAGACCAGGAGGTCATTGTGAATTGTAAGTTTGGCAGTTCAAACTCACCAGGCACTCTTTGGAAACCCTATATGGTGTCGCTATGAGTTGGAACTGACTTGATGGCACTTGACAACAACAACTAAATTAAATAGTAATGTTTTCCTGATTTCCTTTCAGAGCTGTATTTATTAGTGTAAAGAAATCCAACTGATTTTTGTATGTTGATCTTGTACTCTGACACTTTGCTGAATCTTTCAATGAGTTCCAATATTTTTCTCACAAAGACTAAGGGTTTTCTATACATAGGGTCATATCATCTGCAAATGTCTCAAATCTGTGCTTCAGATGATCTTTAAATTCAGGTGGGATATATTCAAGGTCATATTTTGGCTCTCATGGGCTTGTTTTCATTTTCTTCAGCTTTAATTTGAATTTGCATATGAGCAATTGATGATCTGTTCCACAATCAGCCCCTGGCCTTATTTTGACGGATGATATGGAGATTTTACATCATCTCTTTCCACAGATGTAGTCAATTTGATTAATATGCATTCCATCTGGCGAGGTCCTTGTGTATAGCCATCTCTTATGCTGTCTAAAGAAGGTACTTGAAATGAACAAATCATTAATTTTGCAGAATTCTATCATGTGATCTCCAGCATCATTTCTATCATCAAGGCCATATTTTCCAACTACTGATCCTTCCTCTTTGTTCCCAACCTTTACATTCCAATCACCAATAGTGATCTTGATTGAATGTTTGATCAATTTCAAATTGAAGAAAGTGTCGTCCTCATGGCTTTAGTAGTTGGTGTGTAAATTTGAATAATAGTGGTATTAACTGGTCTTCCCTGTAGGTGCATGGATAATATCCTATCACAGACAGCGTTGTACCTCATGACAAATCTAGATGTGTTCTTTTTGACAATGAATGCATCACCATTCCTCTTCAATTTGTTATTCCCAGCATAGTAAACCATGTGGTTGTCAAATTCAAAATGGCCAACACCAGTCCATTTCAGCTCACTAATGCCTAAGATATTGATGTTTATGTGTTCCAGTTCATTTTTGACAATATCTAATTTTCCTAGATTCATACTTCATACATTCCATATTCTGATTATTAATAAATGTTTACAGATGTTTCTCTTCATTTTGAATTGTGCCTCATCAGCAAATGAAGGTCCAGTGGGCTTTTCTCCCATGGCTTTTATTCCCTTTGCATCATCACTATCAACTCTACTTTGAGGAGGAAGCTCTTCCCCAGTCGCATTCTGATTGCCTCCCAACCTGAGAGGCTCATTTTCTGGCTCTATATCTGACAGTGTTTCTCTGCTATTCATAAGGTTTTCAGTGACTATATTCAGAAATAGTTTGTCACTCCTTCTTCCTAGTCAGTCTTTGTCTGGGAGCTCATCTGAAACCTGTCCACCATGGGTGACCCTGGCATAGCTTCCAGAATCGCAGAAATTCACAAGCCACCACAGTACAAGAAACTGACAGACGAGTGCTGACAGATGAGATTTGATACATTAAACAACAAAGACCAAAGACCAGAAGAGTTGTGGGATGACATCAATAACATAATAGAGGAAGAAAACAAATAGTCATTAAGAAGACAAGAATGAAGGAAGAGTCAAAATGGATGTCAGAAGAAACGCTGAAACTTGCTCTCCAGCATAGAGATGCTAAAGTAAATGGAAGAAATGAGGAGGTAAAAGGGCTGAACAGAAAATTTCAAAGATCAACTCCAGAAGATAAAGCCAAATATTACAACAAAATGTACAAAGACCTCGAGTCAGAAAACCAAAAATGAAGAACACACTCAGTATTTCACAAGCTGGGGGAACTGAAGAAAAAACTCAAGCCTTGAATTTCATTATTGAGGGAGTCTCTGGGAAAATTATTGAATGATACAGAAAGCATCAAAAGAAGATGGAAGGAATACACAAAGTCACTGTACCAAAAGGATATGGTTGATGTTCAGATGTTTCAAGAGGTAGCATATGATCAAGAGCCAATGATACTGAAAGAAGTTCAAGGTGCGTTGAAGGAATTGGCAAAGAACAAGACACCAGGAATTGATGGAATAAAAACGGATATCTTTCAAGATAGTTAGGTGGCACAGGAGGAACTCACTCATCTCTTCCAAGAAATTTGGAAAACAACATTCTGGCCAACTGATTGGAAGTGATCCATATGTGTGCCCATTCCAAAGGAGGTGACCCAATGGAATGATGAAATAATCGGACAATATCTTTGATATCCCATGCAAGTAAAGTTTTACTAAAGATAATACAGAAATGGCTGCAAGTATACATTGACAGAGAACTTCCAGAGGTTCAAGCCAGATTCTGTACTGGACCAAGAGGCAGTTGACATCTTTGCTCTTCAACACTTTAAAAAGTTCTTGTTCAGCAGATTTGCCTAATGCAACACGTCGTTTGATTTCTTGACTGCTGCTTCCATGAGTGTTGATAGTTGATCCAAGACGAATGAAATTTGTGACAACTTTAATCTTTTCTCTGTTGATAAGAATATTGTTTATTGGTCCAGTGGTGAGGATTTTTGTTATCTTTACAATGAGATGCGATCCAAACCAAAGGCTGCAGTCTTTGACCTTCATCAGTAAATATTTTAAGTCTTCACTTTCAGCAAGCAAGGCTGTATCATCTGCATATTGCAGGTTGTTAGTGAGTCCTCCTCCAATTCTGATGCCACATTTTTCTTCATATAACCCAGCTTCTCGTATTATTTGCTCAGCATACAGGTTGAATAATTATGGTGAAAGAATACAACCCTGTTGCACACCATTCTTAGTTTTAAACCATTCAGTGTTCCCGTGTTCTGTTCGAACAACTACCTCTTGGTCCAGGTACAGGTGCCTCATGAGTACAATTAAGTGTTCTAGAATGCTCATACTTCGCAATGTTGTCCATAGCTTGTTATGATCCACACAATCGAAAGCCTTTGCATAGTCACTAAAGCACAAGTAAACATCTTTCTGATAGTCTCTGCTTTCAGCCAAGATCCATTGGCCATCAGCAATGATATCCCTCATTCGATGGTCTCTTTTGAATCTGTGCAAAGATCTTGAGTCAGAAAACCAAAAATGAAGAATATACTCATCATTTCACAAGCTGAGGGAACTGAAGAAAAAACTCAAGGCTCGAATTTCTGAGCTGAAATGATCTAATATTGGCCATTTTAAATCTGATAATCTTATGGTATACTATCACGGGAATGAAAAAAAATTGAAAAGGAATGACATCTCATTCATCATCCAAAAGAACATTTAAAGATCTGTCTTGAAGCATAATGCTGTCTGTGATAGGTTAATATCCATATGCCCACCAGGAAGAACAGGTAATACTATTATTATTCAAATTCATGCACCAGTCACTAAAGTCAGTGATGATGAAAAAGAAGAATTCTACCAAATTCTTCCTTCTAAAACTGATCAAACATGTAATAGTATTGATAATTTCTGGTGATTGGAAACAAAGAGGAAGGATCAGTAGTTGGAAAATATGACTGATGCTGATAGAAGTGATGCTGGAGATCACATGAGAGAATTTTGCAAGACCAATGACTTCATTGCAAATATTTTTTAAACAATATAAAAGACAACTATATACATGGACCTTACCAAATGGATTATACAGAAATCAAATTGACTATATCTGTGTGAAGAGACAGTGGAAAAGCTACACATAATTAGACAGTCAGGCCAGAGGCAGACTGTGGAACAAACCATCAGTTGCTCAGCTGAAGCTAGAGGAAATTAAAACAAGTTCATAAGAACCAAAATTTGATTTTGAATATATCCTACTTGAATTTAAAACTTATCTCAAGAGCAGATTAGAACTTACCTCAAGACACTGAAGACAAGAAGAGTTGTGGGATAGCATAAATAACAGTATACAAGAAGAAAGCAAAAGTCACTAAGAAGAAAACAAAGAAGGAAAAGCCAAAATTGGATGTCAGAAGATACTCTGAAACTTGCTCTCTAGTGTAAAAATGGTATAGCAAATAGAAGAAATGAGGACATAAAAGCTGAACAGAAAATTTCAAGGAGCAACTCAAGAAGACAAAGTCAATTATTATAATAAAATGTGCAAAGACTGGAGATAGAAAACCAAAAAGGAAGAGCACTCAGAACTTCTCAATCTGAAAGAACTAAATGAAAAATTCAGGCTTCCTCTTGAAATATTGAAGGATTCTATGGGCAAAATATTGAATGATGCAGATAGCATCAAAAGAATAAGGGAGGAAAACAAGTCACTGTACAATAAAGAAATAGTTGATGTTTAACCATTTCAAAACTATTATATGATCAAAACTCAGTGGTACTGTTTGAAGATGTCCAAGGTGCACTAAAAGCATTGGCAGAGAACAAGACCTGGGAATTGATGGAACACAAATTACAATCTTTAACAAACTGATACAGTACTGGATTCACTTGCTTATCTACACCAAGAAATTTGAAAGACTGCTACCTGGCTAATTGTCTAGAAGATATCCATATATTTGCCCATTCAAACAAGAGGTAACCCAATGTAATGTGGAAATCATTGGATAATATCACATGCAAGTAAAATTTTGCTAAAGATAATTTTTAAATTGCTGCAACAGTACTTGACAAGGAACTGCCAGAGGTTAAAGTCAGATTCAGATGAAGCCATGGAAGGAGAAATATCAATGATGACATCATGGATCTTGACTAGAAGAAAAGAATACCAGAAAGATGCTTACCTGTGCTTTATTGACTATGAAAAGGCTTTGGACTGTATGGATTATGACAAGCAATGGACAACACTGGAGAATTGGTGTTCCAGAACATTTAACTGTGCTCATGAGGAACCTTTACATCGATAGAAAGGCAGTTTTTGAACAGAACAAGGGGAGACTGAATGACTTAAAA
>NW_006408576.1:10546310-10566850 GCF_000296735.1 Chrysochloris asiatica
GGAAGACCATAGAAGAATTGATGCACTTGAGTTATTGTGTTAGAGTAAAATATTAAAAGTAACCTGGACTGTGAGAAGGACAAACAAATCTGTGCTGAGAGAAGTACAAACAGAATGTTCCACAGAGGCCATGATGGTGAGACTGCATCTCTCATACTTCAGACATATTCTCAGGTGTGACCAGTCCTAGAGAAGGTTATAATGCTCAGTTAAGTGGAGGGTCAGAGAAAAATAAGAAGACCCTCAACAAGATTGATTGGCACAGTGGCAACAGTTCTGGGATCAAGTTTAAGAAAGATTATGAGGACAGCACAGGTCGGGGCAGTGTTTCGTTCTGTTATACATAGGGTCAATATGAGTCCAAACCAACTTGAGGACACCTAACAATAATGACAGCCAGAATGCTCCTTTGTAGCCAGGATGGATGGTGAGACTTTGTCTCTCATGCTTTGGACTTGGTGTCAGGAATAATTACTTCCTGCAGAAGAACATCAGGCTTAGTATGTGGTCAGTGAAAAAGAGAAAGACCCTCAATTAGATGGAATGACACAGTGGAAGCAAGAATGGGCTCAAACATAACATCAATTGTGAGAGTGGCACAGGACTGGGCAGTTTTTTATGCTGTTGTGCATAGCAATTGACTCAATAGCACCTAATAGCATTAACATAATCTATAGAAATTAGAAACTTTGGGTATTTTTTGTGGGGTTTTTTGTGTGTGTGTGTGGTTGTCTTTCTCCTTTCCTTTTTCATCTTTTACTATTATTATATTTTTTATAAAGCCCTGTTATATGAGTTTCTACCAAAATATTCAACCAGTATGTTGAGCAAATAACCTGAGAAGCTAGGTTATATGAAGAAAAATGTGGCTTCAGGATTGAAGGAAGACTTGTTAACAACCTGTGATATGCAGATACAGCCTTGCTTGCTGAAAGTGAAGAGAACTTTAAATACTTAACTTACTGATAAAGATAAAAGACCATAGTCTTTGGTATAGATTGCATCTCAATATAAAGGTAACAAAAATCCTCACCACTGGACCAATAAACAACATTCTTATCAATGGAGAAAAGATGGAAGTTGTCAAGAACGTCATTCTTCTTGGATCAACCATCAACACTCATGGAAGAAATCAAGAAATCAAACAATGTACTGCATTAGGCAAATCTGCCACACAAGACCTTTTTAAAGTGTTGAAGAGCAAAGATGTCAGCTTGAAGACTAAGGTGCGCCTGACTCAAGCCATGGTATTTTCAAAAACCTCATAGGCATGCAAAAGCTGGACAGTGAATAAGACCATAGAAGAATTGATGCATTTGAGTTGTGGTGTTGGAGGATATTGAAAGTACTGTGGGCTGCCAAAATAACAAACAGATCTGTGTTGGAAGAAGTGAAGCCAGAGTTCTCCTTGGAGGCCAGGATGGCCGAACTTCATCTTTCATACTTTGGATATAGTGTCAGGAGGGACCAGTTGCTGGAGAAGGATATCATGTTTGATAAAGTAGAGCATCAGAGAAAACGAGGAAGACCCCCCAGAAAGATGGATTGGCAGATTGGCAGAATCAATGGGCTCAAGCGGGACAACAATTATGAGGTTGGCCCAGGACTGGTCAGTGTTTTGTTCTGCTGTGCATAATAGGGTCGGGTCACTATGAGTTGGTACTGACTCGATGGCACCTAACAACAACAACCAAAATATATTCATAAGACTTCATATTTCTGCCTTATTGTTGTTAGCTGTCATTGAGTCAGCACTGACTCCTTGTGACTCCATGGACAACTGAATAAAATGCTGACCAGTTCTACATCAGCCCTATGATTGGTTGCAAATCAGACCATTGTGATGCCATAGGGTGTTCAATGGCTGATTTTCCAATTAGCTGTCAAATCTTTCTTTCTAGCCTGTCTTAGTGTAGAACCCACTGAAATATACTCAGCATCATAGAGGCACAGAAAAATCCACTGCTAGATTGGTGGTGACATTGGCTAGAAGTAGAACTGGTTCTTCTGCATGGAAAGCAAGAATTCTACCACTGAACCAGCATTGCGACTCTTGCCTGCCTAGAAGATCCCATTTATGCTAAGGACAAGACGTTTGTGAAATAGCATTCATGTTTCTTATATTGACTATTTCATTTATCCCACAGCACTCACTCCTTCTCATCCGGGTTTGACAAATCAGTGCAATGGCCACACAGAACTCAGACACTATGCTCACTGTTATGGTTTCATAAGAGAAATGAACAGGTTATAAATCATGTTCAGAAATGCGGGCACAGTTTTTACAGTCAAGACAGCCTATCCTCACTGTCCTCATTCATGCCCATAGGCAGGACTCTGCCTGCTTTGTAATGTTGACAAAGCTCTTTTAGCGCTGCTGATAAATGTTCTTTGGACAGACCACACCACCTGAGTCTGAAAATGGTAGACTCTAGCTCTGAGAGTTAGCAAATCTAGCTCCCCCCAGTTAAGTGCCTGGAGGCACCCCTTCTGCCCAAAGGCTCTCAAATTTACTTACTCTGAGGGCTAAGAAAGCCACTGCTCTGGCTTTTAGTCCCGCTGCTTCTGCTCCTTGGAAAAGCTTTCAGTGTCACAACTCTCTGTCCTTGAGTCAAGGAGGTTCAATGCAAAGGACATGCTCCACTCCCAACTCTACTTCTTTGATGATAGAGAGACCCCCAGGCCCTCAAACTTCTGAGATGACTCATTTTAAATTCATGGTAGAGTTACAAGTTTTTACAATCACACTTATCTCTGTTAACAATCATATTGAACCATATCATCATTGTTTCCTACCTTTTCTTACCCAGACCAATCAGAGCAATATTTTGTTTTGTGGGAGCTATAAAGATTATACATTGAAGAGTCATGTGAAGTAATTTACTGTCCTGCATTGACCATCAACATAATTTGGGTTGATAGCATCCTAAACACCTAGAGTTGACTCTTTGTGTTTTGCTACTTCTACTTCTTCTGGCACACTCATGCAAAACTCTTGAAAATGTTTGTTAAATTGAGTTAAAACAAAAGATGAGGTGGGGAGAGAGAGATCTAAGGTTACTTTGATGTTTAAGGTTTCAAATTATATGCAAATTCCTATGTAAATGAAATACTTTGTGAAATAGGTAGATTAGCTCAAGAACTATAATTCAGCAAGAATTTGCATCATTCTAGTGGTAATCTGGTTATTTGCAAAGCAAATATAACTTCATAATTGATTTGTTGATCTTTGAAGATTATTCATGGTCTTAGAGCCAAGATCCAACCCTGATTCTGCCACTCACTCACAAGTGGCTTTGTGATTTGAAAGTTAGGAAACTATGGACAGTCGAGGAGAAGATATGAGAACTGACCTAGGCTAGCAATAAAATAAAGGCATCTGCTAGTTGTTCTTTTAAGACTTAATTTTATTTTTGACAAAGTAAGGAGTTTCTTCCTTAGCTATATAAGCACTTTAAAAGTCAAGATACTGTACAAGAGCATTTATTATTACTGTAATCATTCACAGACAGAAGTCCTGATGTGGTTCTGTAGAATAATCACTGGACCACAAGATCGGTTTGAACTACAAAGTCCACAGTATAAGTTAACCAGCTGGTCTCAGAAACCCAATACAGGGTAGCTATGAGTCAAACTGACATGACAGCACTTAAAAGAAAAACAATCATTCACATTTTCTTGTTGTTTTATTACAGAAAATTTATTAGAGATAGAGCAGTATGATACTTATTGGTGATCAGAATGTGAAAGTTGGAGAAAAAGAGGATAGATCAGCAGTTGGAAAATATGGCCTTGGTGATAACAATGATGCTAGAGATCACATGATAGAATTTTGCAAGTCCAATAACTTCAAACACCTCTTTCTGACTAGCTTTAACTTTCAATAGAGCTGAGATCAGATAAATCACAGAAGATTGGAAAATAGGGCAACATTTTGTTGAAAAGCCTGGTACTTATTAATTTCTATTGTGTAATCTAACACAATAGAAAAAATTAAAGAATAAAGGATGTGAAAAAGACTTTTTCAGAAATCCCTTATGAATATCTGACTATAATTTGAATGACATAAATTTTAAATACACAAAGTAAACATCATCATAATATGGAAGGGATTCAAATGTTCATGGAAAAAAAAAAAAGGATTTAAATATATTGGAATTATTTCACAAAATTTTTGAAGCCCCAGTGTTTGTAAAGACCCAGGCTTCTTATATTTTTTTAGGAAAGAGTTACAGAAATTATAAAAAACTTCATAATTGAGCCCAAGATAAAGATAAATATGATTGACCTAATCAATCAATGATAAAAAGTACAAATTTGATAAGTAAATTTTTGAGTGTCTTGGTAGCAATAGAAATGTTATTAATTTTTTGGTTTCTATACTAAAATCCACTGTCACCAGATGGTTCTGACTCATAGAGACCCTATACAAGATTTTCTAGGCCATAAATCTTTAGAGGAGGAGAAAGATTCAACTTTATCCTGCTGAAAGGCATGTGGGTTTGAACTACTGAATTTGTGGTTAACAGTCCAGTGCTTACTCATATTTTCTGAAGCTATTGTAAGGAGCTCTGGTAGCGTAGTGGTTACGAATCAGGCTGCGAACCTTAAGGTCAGCGGTTCGAAACTACCAGCCGCTCCGCGGGAGAAAGATGAGGCTTTCTACTCCCGTAAGGATTTACACCCTCGGAAACCCTGTACAGGGTCGCTATGGGTCGGAACCCACTCAAAGGCACTTAACAACAACAACAACATTGTAAGTAAATAAACATGGACTTAGTGTCTAGTATAAAATACAATTGTAGAAAATTAGAAGAACAAGAGATTGTCCATGTCCATAAAAGTACATCTTATGATAAGAGAAACCAAAGAAACAATTGGTAATAACACTCAAGTCATCTAAAATTTTCCTAAACCTCATCTATGTGAGGATGCTTTGTAAGAACATCTAGGAGTTTACACCTAGATGTATTGGTTCAATATGTCTCCATTTATTACCTATCAACATTTCTGACTTGAGTTTTTTCTTCTTGTTTTTGATTCCATGGAGCACTGCAAGAATAATGTTGTCTCAAATATAATTCACAGTATATCGGCACCTCTACTGTGGAGGCTACTCTTGCATTTCTCCTGTATCACTGTCTATTGTAGATGTGAAAGTTTAAATGACTTACGCAACGGTAATCATTCACTCCTGATTTCAGTTCTCACCTCCTTTCGGTCCTATAGGAAACAATCTCTCAGTCTCAAGTCCTGGTCTGTAGGGGAGGAGGGGGAAGTAAAGGATGAAGAGGACAAGACCCCAAAGGAAAGTTGCTGGGCCCCAGGTGAAATGTCTCCCTCAGTTTACTGGACACACATTCTGTTTTTGGTGTTATACATACCTCCAGAAAGATTCAGAGCGAATTTAAGTATGTAAGCATCACACTATTTTAGATCTCCAGCTCTATTCTTCTTGGAGTCCTGGTGTGGCA
This sequence comes from Chrysochloris asiatica, assembly GCF_000296735.1. NCBI lineage: Eukaryota > Metazoa > Chordata > Mammalia > Afrosoricida > Chrysochloridae > Chrysochloris > Chrysochloris asiatica. The sequence goes on from NW_006408576.1 coordinate 10,551,785, forward strand.
CTGTAGATTAGTGCACCAGACTGCAAAGCCGTTTGAACTGCAAGGTCGGCAGTTCAAGCTCACCAGCTGCTCCTTGGAAACCCTATACAGGGTTGCTATGGGTCAGTAGTGACTCAACAGCACTTCACAACAACAATTCTTCCTAGGCTCAGTTTCTTAGTGTCATCAGTGATGCATTCCATCCATTCTTACATTGCTATCAATGAGGTTTCTTTTGTTCTCTTGTTATCCCATTGTACTTTCTACAAACTAATTTAAATTTTCAACTTCATCATTAAATCCCTTCAAATATCTATGACACTGAGGACATAGTTGAATTTCTTATCCATGGGTCCTATATGATACATGAAAATAACAAGATGTGCTTAGCCTACAATGTCAAACTTCATGGCTCAGATTTGCAGAGCCTTGCTGCAACCCAGCTGGAGAACTGCTATGGTGGTAGTGGTTATGTGCTGTGGAATCGGTTCCAACTCAGAACCACCCTGTACAGGGATTCCGAGACCGTAAATCTGTACGGGAATAGTAAGCCTCATCTTTCTCCCATGGAACAGCTGGTAGTTTCAAACTGCTGACCTTGAGGTTAACAGCCCAATTCCAACAATGACTCTACCAGAGCTCCTTGGTGAACTGTTATTGTGGTTGTTGAGTGCCATTGAGTTGATTCTGACCCATAGCAACCCTATATAGGGTTTCTGAGGAGCAGCTGGTGAGGGAGAACTGCTATACTTCCTTATGAAGAAAGGTCTACATCTTTTGGTCCATCATTGTCTAGAAAGATAATTCTCTTCAGCTGAGGTTTAGTAGACGCACAAGTGGAACAGTAGCAAGTTGTCCTTACACAAACAAATCTGCGAGATTTGTTCTGGCAATCAGTGGAACTCAACTCTATCCTCTATCAGCAAAACAAGTGAAAATCCAATACGTTTTATAATAGAGGTACAAGCAAAAAGAAAGATGTGTTTTCTGACTACAGGGTACAAAATAGTCTTTATAGTAGAGATGTCATTCACCCTGAAGCATGAAATAGAGGAATTTATGATGGACAGAAAATGATATTGTATTCTGTGCTAAGAAAACAACTTTAAAAAAAACAAAAACACACACAGAGGCCTTAAAGCAACTGCTGTGCTTGAAAAATTGGCAACATCCACTATGGCAAAAGTACAATGTGGGTAACTGAAAACGAAGCTAGAGATATTGGTAAAAGCAAAGTTTAAAGCCCCTTCATACCATCATAAGGAGTTTGAAGATTCTTTCAGAACAACAACCAAAAGGTAACATGGTATGTAACTTGTGCCAAATTATGTTGATGTATTTTATATAATACGAGCTAATTGATATGTTTCATCACGTATTGAGTACTATCTAGATTATCAGTCAATGAAAGATTGTGCTGTAGTTTTGACAAAATCCTGAGACTACTGAGTACGAGTGTTCCCTGTTACAAATGTCCTCAGTCAACAAGCTCTCTGTTATACTCCCCTAAATGACAGAATCTTTCATATGTACAGTTATGACATTGTATACTTTCCTTTTGTCATTTATGTCATATTCTGGAAAATATTTTGACCCATAATGGCTGATAGATATTGTGCAAATAATAGTGCTAGAGCTATAAAATAATAGAGAAAGAATATAATCTTGGTTGTTAAAATGCACAATTTTAAATATCCTCAGATCTCATGGAGGAAATTGAGACATATATAATTGCCATAAAGTCAATGCTGAGTCATGGGATGCAATGTACAACTAAATGAAATATTCTGATCCATCCTCATAGTTTTTGATATACTCAAGTCCATCATTGTGCCAGTCCATTTCACAAAGGGTCTTCCTAAGACTTAATGTCCCTCTAATTTACCAAACTGGAGAAGTATATCATGTTTGGTAAGGTGGAGGGTCAGAGAAAAAGAGGAAGACCCCCAACGAGATGGATTGGCCAAGTGGCAGCATCAGTGGACTCAAACATGGCAACAGTAGTGAAGTTGGCCCAGGATCTGGCAGTGTTTTGTTCTGCTGTGCATAAGGTCACTATGGGTCGGTTCCGACTCGATGGCACCTAACAACAACAACAATTTACCAAACATGATGCCTTCTGATTATATGTTTAAAGCACGAGAGTTGGACAACATTCTGTTATGATCTGTAAATTTTCATTGGCTAATTTTGGGAAGAAGACCACTAAGCCTTTCTTTCTGATCTCAGTCTGTAAACTCTGCCAAAACCTGGCTATGAAAGATGACTCTGCTGATATTTCAAATATCAGTGGCATAGCTTCTTGCATCACAGTAACACACAAGCCACCACAATACAACAAACTGACAGATGGGTAGTGAGTGGTTCAATAAATAGTCAAATGTAAAGAAGGTGGAGAGTAGCCAGCAGTTGGGCATAGTAAAAATCATTATGAAAGCCTTCATACACTGCCCTGCATCCTGTATGCATTAACAAGCAGCAGTTAAACAAAAGTCTAAGGATGCAAAAAATCAGGGATTTTAAGATAGTAGAATGAATGTCAGTACATAATATTAGCAATATCTTCCGATGCTCTCCAATGATGTCCTATTTATATGTGCACTTTACAGTATTGTTGTTGTTAAGTGCTGTAGAGTCTTTATAGTGATCTTATATAGGGTTTTCAAAGAGCAGTTGGTGGGTTTAAACCACTGACTTTTCAGTTAGTAGTAAAGTGATTATTCTACAGTGCCACAGCAGAACATTATTGTACAAGTTTTAAATTCTGTGCCTAATATAAGCTGTTTCTTAATTACAATTCTTAAAGCCAAATTGTCTTCATAATTACCTTTTCTCAGTCTAGAATGCTTTTCTTTCAATCCAGAAGACGTGGTTAAATGTCTCCTTTGTGTCAACTGACACAGTATTTGGACTGAAAACCTCCAGAAAATCTTCACTGACCCTCAGTATATAAAAGATATTTCATTTAGGTTCTTAACAAACATTCTTTGCGTACTTCTCTTGTAGCATTGATTACATTTTAATTAACAGTTAACATATTTTTATTTCCTATTGGGCCATTTGTTGTATCTCATGGGCAAGGAAATGTTTTTATTTTGTTTTATAATACATTACTATATTCTTCACCAGTCTAAAACTTATTTGAATATTTTTTTTAATGTAAATATGTTTTCTAAATGTGAAAGACCCCAAAAAGTGAATGGTTCAGAGGTCAGTGTGTTTGAGTCTTGGTAAGAGTTGTATGCTATTATATGGATTTTGTAAAATCTGATACTGAGACATAAGCTTTCTGCCCTTCTTTTAATCTGCCTGCTTATTTGGGGTACTTCCATTGATGTCCTGCTCATCTTAACTTCAGTAAGGAGAAGATCTCTGTACTTCACTGGGTTAACTAACAGCAGTGCCTAGAGACATAGTGCAAGGTATAGTCATTGGGAAACTATTAAGTACTTGAGCTGCAAAAATATTATTTCTATAGTTGCAAAAATTCTCATCAAAATCCAACCAACAGAAAATCAATAGCATATCATAAAACTACATCATGATAAAATGGGATTCATACAAGGGATACAAGGATAGTTCAACATTAGAAAATCAATCAGTGTAATTCACCAAATAAAACAAAGAAAAAGAATCACACAGACATCTCAATGTAGAAAAGGTATTTGGTAAAAGCCAACACCCTTTCATGATTTAAAAAAACAAAAAACAAAAAACTTTCTGCAAAATAGAAATAGAAGGGAAATTCCTTAACACAATTAAGGGCATATATGCAAATCCAACAGTCAACATTATTCAGAAGGGGTAGAGAGACTGGGAACATCCCCCTTAAGAAAAGGAACATGAGAAGGACATCCATTATTATCACTCTTATTTAATATTGTATCAGAAGTACTAGCCAGAGTAATAAAGCAAGAAAGGGAAATAAAGGGTGTGCAAATTGGAAAGTAAAAGTATTCTTAGTCACAGATGACATGATCGTATGTAGAGAAAATCCCAGAGCCTCCAGTAGAAAGCTACTGGAAGTAATAAAATGATTTATCAAAGTGACAGTGTACAAAATCAATGCACACAAAAATTAATTGGATTTGTCTACATCAGAGAATTAAAGAAAGGAAATCAAGGAAGCAATACCAGAAGAGGCAGCAAGATGGTAGACTCTGCAGAAAGGCTGTACAGACCCTGTACAACAAAGATAACAAAATGAACAAATGCAGATGATAGTCCTGAAACTCTGAGCTTCAGATTAAAGGAGAGTGATGTGAATTGAATACTTACTAGGAAAGAGAGCTGTGTAAACATGGCAAAGACAGGAGACATTGGTGATATGAGCCAGTGACCAGACAGGTGAAGTCATTTTGAGTTTTTGTGAGTGGATTCAGAGACAAAACTTATTGGCCAAGACATATATGTGGGTTGCCAAGACAAAGGTACAATATTTTTTCTTGTTCCTCACACTCTCCTGGTGACCAGAGGCAAGAAGCCAGCCTCCATCCACATACACCCCCAGGGAAGTTCCTGCTCTCCCTGAAGTCAGATCTATATGAAGGTGAGCACCATGGTTGAGCCACCATTAAAGAAGGTGGAAGATGTCTACATTGACCCTCTTCAGATGAGTACTGTTCCAGACATGGAGCGTTGTCCCTGGCCAGCTCTGAATTAGCTCCTACTAGGAGAATCAGCTGAGCAGACACATGCATGAGAAGGGGAAAAAAAAACAAAAAACCTCAGGACAGAAACTGTTGACTACTGAAGGCAGCCAGGCCAGCTGCAGTATAGTCTTCTTGAACATTCACAGGTGATTTTGAAGGCACGAAGGCAGTAGATCATGCAAAGAGGCATACTGCCTATTGGTGGACAGAAAGGAGCGAAAATTTTTTCTCTTTTCTTTTTGTGCCCCACATTACCCTGGTGACTAGAAGTGTGGCTGGCCCCCATTTGTGCACACTCCCAGGGAAGCTCCTACTCTCTGGGCTGTTGAAGTCAGATCAAAGTGTGTGGGGAGCCAGTATCACCAATCTTGGCACCGAGAACCAGATGTGGCCTATTCCATACCTGCAGAGTTGGTTCTAGCCAGTCCTGAATTAGAGGGACTTCTCACCCTGGGCTCCCCTTTGTGACACAAATTTCCTGATAACCCAGCTGCTTTGGGGTCTGTGCAAACCAGATTGGGTGCCTAGACAGAAAACAACTAGCCCTACAGAAACACCATCTAGGGTTGAGTGTTACCATCTCATCACTTAAGTATCCATGATGTGAGGTCTGTGGATGGCAGGAGACTCCAGAATTTTCTCCTCTTTGGGTCTGTTACCTACCTTATTATGTTTGGGTTTTTTATTTCCTTTCTTTCTTTTTTTCTTGATCCTCTCTCCCTCTCCTTTGTCACTAATGCTTTCTCTCCTTTCAATCTCCCCTTTCATTTTTTTCCTCCTTTTCTTTTGCTTTCTCCAAATGCTGCTGCTTCTTTCATTCGTCTTTTGTTGTTGTTATGTGCCATTGAGTCGGTTCCGACCCATAGCGACCCTGAACAGGGTTTCTGAGGCTGTAAATCTTTACGGGAGCAGAAAGCCTCATCTTTCTCCCATGGAGCAGCTGGTAGTTTTGAACTGCTGACTTTGAAGTTCGCAGTCCAATTTGTAACCACTACACTACCAGAGCTCCTTTTCATTCTTCTTTAAATCTCTCTTAATTTAATTTTTTAAAGTTCATCTCATTCATCTCTGTAATTGTGTTTACGTTTTTTCTTTCTTTTTATTTTTTCTATCTTCTTTTCTTTTTATTACTTTTCTTCTCCCACTTTTCTCTCTTTGATTTCTGTATTCTGTTATTAGCTGTTGTCTGCATTTTTTCTTTTTCTTTTTTCTTTACTATTTCCTTTCTTTTGCTGTGTTTGCTGATTTGTGTTTGTTTTTCTTCTCCATTGTGTGTGTGTGGGTTTGAGCTCCTGACCTTGTGGCTTGCAGTGCAGTGCTTAGCGCACACTAGGAGTCCCTTTAGAAAGATACAAATCAAAACAATGAGATATCATTGCACACCAGCATTAATAGCACAGTTACAAAGAAACAAAAAAAATGCAAACACTGACAAGGATTTGGATAGACTGGGACCCTTCTACATTGCTGGTGGGACTATAAAATGGTTTAGCCACTGTGGAAAATGATATGTCAATTCATCATGAAGTTGGAAATAGAAAGATCATATTACCTAGTAATCCCTCTACTTGGTATATATGCACAAGAAACACAAACCAGGACACGAGTAAATATATGCACACCAATGCTCATTACAACACTATTCACAGTAACAAAAAGATGGATAAAGCTTATGTGCCCTTCAGTGGAGGAGTGGATAAACAAACTTTGGTCCATATACACAGTGGAATACTAATGCAATGTTGAATAATAAAGTTGAATCTGCAAAAAAAAAACTCATGACATGGATGAACCCAAAGGATGCTATCACAAAAAGAGAAATATTGTGTGAGACCACTATTGTAAAAACTCAAGAAAAGATTTTCATACTAAAAGAAACATTATTTTATGATTACTAGGGGTGAGAAGGAAATGAGAGCAATTCCCTACTTAAAGGGTAGACACAAGTTAACTCATGAATGAATGGTGAGGGCAATATACAAGAACAGGGAGGTTGACAGGAGAATAATGAAGATAGATGAAGACACAAGGAAGTATGCAAGGGCTAAATGGGATAGTGGTAAATATTGATGTATGCACAACCTTGAGACAACAGTGTTCTGTTGTAGATACATGGACAGAATCAAAAGCAAGGAAGGAAGAGTGAGATATATATACTTATAGAGCCCACAAATATATGAATTGAAAAGAGGATATTTGTACATGGATAACCACAGTGAGAAAGCTGGACAACTGCTGTCACATGGAAGGCACTGCAATCATTGAGATGAAACAAAGTGTGTGATTCATTGACTGTAAAACTGATGTTCTCATCTTTAACCTTCACTCAATTCACAGTGAAAATTAAACAAAAAAATTAAAAACCTTTGTGCTGCAAATAATGCCATGAAGAATATAAAATAAACCCATAGAATGAAAGAAAATATTTTCAAATTATACATCCAATATAGCACATTTATCTAAAATATATGAAAAATTCTTATAAGTTTGAACAATTTCAAATAAAAGAAGTTGGTAGAATTCTTCAATTTCATACTCACTGGCTTTAGTGGTTGGTCTGATTATTTGAATAATAGTTGTATTAATTTATCTTCCTTGTATGCATATAGATATTAACCTATTATAGGCAGCATATTTCAAGATGGATCCTGAAATGTTCTTTTTAATGGTGAACACAATACCATTCCTCTTCAATTTGTCATTGCTGACGTAGTAAACCTTCTGAGTTTCATTTTCATGATATCCAATACCCATCCACCTCAGCTCACCAATGTCTGTGATATCAATGTTTATGCATTTCATTTCATTTTTCCTGGATTCATACTTTGTACATTCCATGTTCCGATTATTAATGGATGTTTACAATTTTGAGTTGTGCCCCACAACTAATGAAGATCCTGAAAGCTTTACTCCATTGACATTATCATTGTCAACTCTATTTTGAGTCATATTTGAGTGCATCCAAAAAGTGGGTGGCTCACCTACTGGCACTATAAGCTTAATAAAGTTTCGCAAAAGAGTAAAAAGAGAAATTACTTTGGTAACACACAGCTAACAATTGTCTAATCTCTAAATATGTAGGAAATTTCAACAACAATCAAACTTGAAACACCAGCAAAAGACATAAACAGACACATCACCAAAGAGGATATGCAGGCAACCAACAACTATATAAAAAAATGCTCATGATCATTTTCCAGTAGAGATACAAAATGACAACTACAATGAAATATCACCTCACCACTACAAAATGGCAATGATCAAAACAACCAAGAAATAGGAAACAAAAAATGCTGGCAAGACTTTTAGAGAACTGCAGTTGGGATTTTAAAAGAGAACAATATAAATATAAATAATGATGATCTCATTCCTAGGTGTATATCTAGAATATTTCAAAGAGCTTCAGAAAGTTCTTGGAAGAATGGAAATGAAAGATAATGAAATATTTCCATGAACTTTTTGAAGATTTCTCATACAAAAAGCAGTGACAAAAAGATTTTCTACCAGGGCTCAAGTTCATAAATATAGTAAGCAAAATAAAAGGTGAGTAGATATGACTTTGCAATGAGTGGATGTCCACAGACATGTTCTCTCAGTAATACACATGTCTTAATGTCAATAAGGAGTCCTGGCGTGGCACTGTGGGTTAATACGCTGAACTGCAAAGTCAGTTTGAACCACAAGGTCAGCTGTTCAAGCTTACCAGCTGCTCCTCAGAAACCCTACAGAGGGTCACTATGGGTTGGAACCAACTCGATGGTACTTAATAACAACAAACAGCAATCTCATTAGGGTGATCATAAAAAGTTCCATTTTAAACAATGACATAGAAGGGGATCTGCTAACCCAGTTCAATTGAAAGCAGAGAGATCAGCTCAGAAGGTTATAGTGACTATTTGGGGTATTCCAAAGATATAGTATTAAGGTATTTTCTCAGAGGATACAGGATGAACCTGGAGATAGGAAGAAATTTTAAGAACACTGAAAACTGGTTGATGAGAATAAGTTCAGGTAAATTGAACCAAGGATTTTTTTTTTTTTTTTTTTTTTTTTTATCCCATCACAACAAAGCACCTACCCATTCTTTTAGGATAGCAAAGGCTCTCATATGAGAATTTTGTTGGCCAGCCTTTCCCTAACCATTCTTGCCCCTTCAGACTTCCTTTTGTTCCCAAAACTTATAGAGCATAGAAACGAATGCTATTTGAGTCCCTGAAGGATACAAACAGTGCCCTGTTGACATAGTGAAAATCTAAGTGTGCAGAATTATTTGGGGAAAGGTTAGAGAGATAGAAACATTGTCTTCAGAACACTTTAAGCCTAGGTGGAGGATATGTTAAGGAACAATAGTTTCAAATTTTGATATTCTTGTTTAACAAAGGTTTCTATGATTTTGTAACAACTGGTGTTTTTTTTTGTTGTTATTTGTTTTTACTTACCTTCATATGCACATACATGTTTATTTAGGCTTTATTCACAATTATAAAAAGATGGAAACAGCCTAAGTGTCCATCAATTCCACCAATAGATTAATGGCTAACCAAATTGTGGTACACATATACATTGGAATACTACACAACTATAAAGTATAATGAAGTCTATGAGATATTTTATAACCTAGATGAATCTAGAGTAGATTTGCTGCATGAAAGAAAGCAGTTTTAAAGGGAACAAATATTATATGATCCCACTGTTATAAAAGTCAAGGATTGAAATACACACTGAAAACAACTTTTACCAGGTGTGTGAGGGGGAAGAAGGGAAATCACATTTTCAATAGTAGATACATATTATTTTTCAGATTTTTCTCTCCCTTAATTTTATTTATTGTTGTTGTTGCTTTTGAGAATATACACAGCAAAATGTACATCAATTCAACAGTTTTATGTGTGCAATTAAGTGCTATCAATTACATCCTTCAAGTTATGTAACCATTCTTACTCTTCTTTTTTGAATTATTCCTTTCTCATTAAAATCAACTCACTGACCTCTTAGGTTCCTATCTAATGTTTTGAGTGTTGTGTGTCTGGCATTTTTTGCTCATCTTAATAAATTTTGGTGTTTTAACGTTTTATTGTGAATTGAGTAAAGATTTACAGACAAGATCTTCAGCTTTACATTCAAGAAATCATTTTGGTGATGGAAAGGGTGATAACAGATATGTGTGAAGTCTAAGATAAATGAAGACACTGTATTACACAAGAGAAAGGGCCTATTTTCATAAATATTATAACAAATGCAATTTTGTAAGAATGGTAATAACAAACAAAAATTATGTGGATGGTTACGTAGGTAGATATGAATATGAATATATATATATATAAACACATATGTGAGCAAACAAATAGGCGTATCAGTAGACATCTGTATAGGTTTTCCCCACAATCTGAAGGTAGATCATTCCTATGAAACCTTTTATTAGCCAAAATAGAATAAAGTGATGAAGCACGTATCATTAATTTATATGAGAATAAATTTTGAGCATTCCTCAGACCCAAAATATAATCTACCAAAATTCATCAAACAATACATAAAATCTATACTATGAGTGATACTAACATACAGTGTTCATAGAAATAGTTCAAAGCTATGGTGGCCTGTTGGCTTGTTGCTGAAATTCTGAGTATAGTTCTTGGGGAAGGATTTTGCCAATGCCTCTCAACACCACTCTTCCTGCTTTGTTGCACATTGCTTTTTTTTAATGATTCACTGAAAAACCAACACTGCACACTAGTTAAAGTTTATGAGTGGCCATCTAAGATATAATGATTTGTATCTATTACACCTGTTGTTATTGTTCGTAAGTGTCATCAAGTTGGTTCCAACTTACGGCAAACCTGTATAGGTTTTCTGAGTTGTGGATGGTGGGTTGAACTGCTGATTTTTCAGTTAGCAGTCCAGTGCTTATCCTACAGTGTCACACCAACTATACAAATATTACTCTATATAATATACAACTTATATTACTAAAACGCTACTCTGTCTAATACACCATTATTGCTCAGCAGCAAAAGAGAGTGAAATAATGATTTTGGTTTGGGGTTTAGATAATAGCCTGTTTGAACCATGACTTCTAACCTGAAGACAGAATTAGAGGATGACAGGTTACTACTATCAACTGTACTGTCAAACACACAATATAAGGTCCTGGACAGATGAGAGAACAATGCAGTATAAAATACACATTCCTAAAATGGTCAGACTTAATGAACCAAAAGTGACTACAGGAACTCCTTAAGATGAGCTTTGAACTTGTAATAGGATCTTTTCTGTAGATCACCTTTAAACCAAATAATGGTTTGGCTTATAATATAAACAATTTCACCTGCTAATAATATGTTCCTTTAAACAATCAACTATATGAGGCCAAACAATCAACATTTACCCCAAAACAAACATGAGAAGGCAAGGAGGGGAAAGGAAGCTAGGTCAATGGAAACGGAACAGAAATAAACAAAATGCTGAAATATTATAAAAATTGCAATCAGTATCATGAAACAATTTGTATAAAAATTGTTAAGTGGGAACTTCATTTACTGTGTAAATTTATACCTAAAACACAATTTAATATATATTTTAAAATAGGGAGTCCCTTGTTATACCATTCTATGGGGGTGCTATTGTGAGCATCCAACAAGATGGGAAGATGCTTTGGAGAAATAAAGGACTAGACTGAAAAAGAAACAAACAAAAAAAAAAGTAGGGGATGAATTTGTGAAACCATAGGAATATTATGAATGTTCTTAGTAATCTGTCATTGAAAAATGAAAATAAATAAGTAGAGACTATGTAAATCTAAAACAAACAGATAGAAATAGAATATTATCTATTAGGAAACAGTTAAAAGACTAAAAGCTAAAATACGCTAAGAATATAGAAATAGTGATGGAAGGAAGATAACCTTTATTTTAATGTGAAGGCTAAAAAACATATGGGAAAGGTTACCATTTAGGCTGTTGAAGGCAACAGTATAAATGAGTTCAATAACTACCTCAATCTTTTTCTGGAAAAGGAAGGGATTAAAGGGCAGAATGAAAATGCAGGCGGGCAGGATTAAACTAAAACAGAGAGTTGGGACTGATGGGCCAGATGGCTTTTTCCTCATCCTAGACCTTCTTGTAGAGTATTTCTGACATGTCTACATTAAAAACCACAGTGTAGATAAAATGATTTTAGAAAGGTCCATATTCCATTCCTGAATTTGAACATCTCACAGTAAATCATTTTCAGATGTTTTCAAATTAGTAACATCTATAGTTGAAGGGAAGGTTTGCTTTGCTCTCCAAAATGGGCTTGATGGTTTTTTTCTTCTTCTTTTTTTTATCAATTAACTGTAGATGTTTTTCCATTTCCTTATTACTTGGTAAGATAATCTGTACAAGGAAAATGAATTCTGTCTGTGAAGAGATCACATTATTCTTTAAATGATATCTCTGACAGCATATTCTACTCAAATTGTTGATATTTGTTCTATGAAGAGGAAGTGCAGAGCGTTAACCAGAAATGCATAAGGTTGTATGATGTAGAGATTCCTCTTCATTATGAGACTAAGAGCTTATGAGTATGGTTTTTATACATATATATGAACACAAATGTATTACAAAGTGAGATAAACCTTCATAAAGTGTTTAAAAACTCTTAATTCACTAAATCAGTCACTAAGGTAATTTTCCCTCTATTATATGCCTCTATCATATACAACCAAAGCAATGAAAAAGAAATTTTGAGTTCTTAAATAAGTCAATTGTATGCATGTCATACTGTGGTGGCTTGCATGTTGCATGATACTGGAAGCTCTGCCACAGGTATTTTAAACACCAGCAGGATCACCCACAGTGGACAGGTTTCAACTGAGTTTCCAGAAAAAGACAGACTAGGAAGAAAGAGAGATGGACTACTTCTGAATATTTAATCACTAAAAACCTTATGAATAGCAGTGGAACACTGTCAGCACCTGAATATTGAGTATTAAAATATGATGAAGAGCACCAGAATATTACCAGATATAGTGCTAGAAGATAAACCCTTCAAGTTGGATGGCAATCAAACTGCAAAAGAGGAAGAGCTATTGCCTCAAAGTAGAGTTGACCTTGATGATACAAATAGAGTAAAGCCTTCAGAAACTTCACTTGTTGATAGGGCACAACTCAAAATGAAGAGAAACAGCTGTAAACATCCATTAATAATTGGAACATGGAGGGTACAAAATATGAATCAAGGAAAATGAGAAATTGCCAAAAATGAAATGGAACACATAAACATCGATATCCTAGGCATTAGTAAAGTGAAATGGGCTGGCATTGACCATTTTAAATCAGATAATCACATGGTTTATTATGAAACAAATGACAAATAGTATTCATCATAAAAAAAGAACATATCAAGATCTGTCTTGAAGTATAACCACTATCTGTGATAAGATGATATCCATATGCCTATAAGGAACTCTGGTAGCATGGTGGTTACAAACTGGGCTGTGAACAGCAAGGTAAGCAGTTCGAAACTACCAGCTGCTCTGCGGGAGAAAGAGGCTTTCTGCTCCTGTAAATATTTACAACTTTGGAAACTATGTTCAGGATCGCTATGGGTCGGAACCAACTTCACGGCACTTAACAACAACAACATAAGGAAGACTAGTTAATACCACTATTACTCAAATTTGAACACCAGTTACTAAGGCCAGTAAAGATTAAATTGAATAATTATACCAACTTCTTCAGTCTGAAATTGATCCAAATGCAGTCAAGATGTATTGGTAATTACTGGTAATTGGAATGGTAAGATTGGAAGCAAAGAGGAAGGATCAGGTGGTTGGAAATTATGTCCTTGGTAATAGAAATGATGCTGGAGATTACATGATAGAGTTTTACAAGACCAATGACTTATTTTTGCAAATATCCTTTTTCAACATCATAAAAGATGACTATACACATGGACCTTACCAGATGGAAAGCACAGAAATGAAATTGATTACATTTGTGGAAAGAGACAATGGAAAACCTCCATATCATCATCCAAAATAAGGCCAAGGGCAGACTGTGGAACAGACTATCCATTGCTCATATGCAAGTTCAGGATGAAGCTGAAAAAAATTAAAACAAGTCCACAAGAGCCAAAATATGACTTTGAATACATCTCACCTGAATTCAGAGATAATCTGAAGAACAGATTTGATGCATTAGACACTAAAGACTGAAGACCAGAAGAGTTGTGGAATGACACCAAGAACATCTTACAAGAATAAAGCCAAAGGTCATTAAGAAGACAAAAAAGAAGGAAAAGACAAAAATGTATATCAGAAGAGACTTTTAAATTTGCTCTAAAACATAGAGATGCTAAACTAAATGAAATAAATGAGGAGGTAGAAGAGCTGACTAGAAAATTTTAAAGATCAGCTCAAGAAGACCATAGGGAAGAACATGCTCAGCATTCCTCAACCTAAGGAAACTGAAGAAAAAAATAAAGCCTCAATTTACAATATTGAAGGATTCTATGGGCAAAATATTAAATGATGAAGAAAACATCAAAAGAAAATGGAAAGAATACACAGAAACACTGTACCAAAAATAAATGTTTGATGTTCAACCAATTCAAGAGGTAATATAAGATCAAGAGCCAATGATACTGAAGAAAGAAGTCTAAGGTGTATTGAAAGCATCGGTAAAGAACACAGCACCAGGAAAAGATAGAACAAATTGAAATCTTGGAAAAAAACTGATGGTGGCACTGAAAGTACTTACACGTTTATGCCAAGAAATTTGGAGGACAACTACCTGGCCAACTCACTGGAAGAGATTCATATTTGTTCCCATTCCAAAAGGAGGTGACCCAACAGAATGCAGAAATCATCAGACAATATCATTAACATCCCATGCAAGCAAAATTTTGCTAAAGATAATTCAAAAACAGCTGCATCCATACATTGACAGAGAACTTCCAGAGGTTCAAGCAGGATTCAGAAGAAGACGTGGCACAAGGGATATCATTGCTAATGTTAGATGGGTCTTGGCCAAAAGCAGAGAATGACAGAAAGATTTATCTATGCTTTACTGACTATGGAAAGGCTTTTGATTGTGTGGATCATGAAAAACTATAGACAGCATTGTGGAGAATGAACACTTAAATGTGCTCATGAGGAACCTATATACAGATCAGGAGGCAGTTGTCCAAACAGAACAAGGGAACACTGAATTTTTTTTTTTAATTAGGGAAGGTGTATGCCAGGGTTATATTCTTTCACTGTACTTATTCAATATGTGTGATGAGCAAATAATTTGAAGAGTTGGGTTATATGAAGCAAAACATGGTATCAGGATAGAATGAAGACTCATTATCAACTTACAATATACAGATGATATAACCTTGACTGCTTAAAAGAAAGAGGTCTTAAAATACTGATGAAGATCAAAGAACACAGCCTTCAGTATGGATTGCA
>NW_006408576.1:10568103-10569728 GCF_000296735.1 Chrysochloris asiatica
ATAAAGTCATAACTGGGTCAGTAAACAACATCATGATAAATGGAGGGAATATTGAAGTTATCAAGGGATTCATTTTGTGTGGACTCAAAATCAGCATCTATGG
Organism: Chrysochloris asiatica; assembly: GCF_000296735.1. Lineage (NCBI taxonomy): Eukaryota > Metazoa > Chordata > Mammalia > Afrosoricida > Chrysochloridae > Chrysochloris > Chrysochloris asiatica. The sequence continues at coordinate 10,568,207 of NW_006408576.1, forward strand.
AAGCACCAGTCAAAAAATCAAACAATGTATTACATTGGAAACATTTGCTGCAAAAGGTATCTTTAAAGTGTAAAAAGTCAAAGACATCGTTCTGAAGACTAAGGTGTGCCTGATCTAAGTCATGGTATTTTCAATTTGCTCATATGTTTGTGAAAGTTAGACAATGAATAAGGAATATTGAAAAAATAATGATGCATTTGAGTTATGATGTTGGTGAGGAATATTAAACATGCCAAGGATTGCCAGAAAAACTAACAAATATGTTTTGAAAATAGCACATTCAGAATGCATCTTAAAAGTGAGATTGGAGAGATTTTGTCACATGTATATAAGCAGGGGATATATAATCAGGGGAGATTAGTTCCTGGAGAAAGACATAAAGGGTCAATGAAAAACAGGAAAACCCCCAACAATATGGATTGACATAGTAGCTGCAACAAAGGAATCATACCTAGGAATAGTTGTGGGAATGGTGCAGGACTAAGTAGTGTTTTGTTTTGTTGTGCAGTGTCACTACTAGTCAGAACTAACTAGATGACAACTAACAGCAAGAACACAACTCTTAGAAGAAAGCATAGGAGTAAGCCTTTGTGGCCTTGGCTAAAGAGTTGGCTTCTTAGACAAGACACCAAAAACACACACCAAAAAAATGATGAAAATAATAAATTCCAGTTAATAAAAATTAAAAATATCAATGCCTAAAAGGAAAGCAATAAGAAAGTAAATAGTCAGTTCATTGAATGGGAGAAAGTGTTTGCAAGTGAAATATCCAATAAGGAACTTCTATGTCAAATAGATAAAGAACTCAAAAATCAATTTTAAAAAGCAATTATAAATGAGCAAATGTTATGAGTAGGCATTTCTTCAGGAATTTACAATTGGCCAATCAGCACATGAAAAGAAGTTAAACATCAAATCTAAAACACAAAGAGATAACATTACACATTCACTATGATGGAGTCCTGGTGTGGTATTGTAGGATAAGCAGTGGACTGAGACACAAGGTTGGTGGTCTAAACCCACCAATTGCTCCTTGGAAACCCTACACTGGGTTGCTAAGAGTTGGAACTAGCTTGACAGCACTTAACAACAACAACAGGATGATTTTAGAGTCCCAGTGTGTTGCTTCAGTATAAACATTGGACTGCTAACCAAAAAATCAGCATTTCAAAGGAAACCCTATACAGGGTCTTGATGAGTTCTAACTGACTCAACAACAATCAACAACAACAAAATAACTGTAATAAAAAGAGAGTAACCAGTGTGCCAACAACTAAACAGAAAAATTAGAAGCTTGATTCGTTGGCTCTTTAAAAATCAGCTGGCAACTCCTCAATGTGGTAAATACAAAATTATTATATGGCTCAAAACTTTACCCCGATATATTAATGAGAGAAATAAAAATATTTCCTCATAGAAATGTACAATGTGTTTTCATAGCAGAATTATTCATAATACCCAAAAAGTGAAAATAATTCAAATATCCATAACTGATGAATGGATACACAAAATGTGATATAAT
>NW_006408576.1:10578184-10602287 GCF_000296735.1 Chrysochloris asiatica
TCATATGCATGTGAAAGCTGGACAGTAAATAAGGAAGACCATAGAAGAATTGATGCTTTTGAGTTATGGTGTTGGAGAAGAATATTGAAAGTGACATGGGCTTCCAAAAGAACAAAAAGATCCGTGTTTGAAGAAGTGTTGCCAGAGTGTTCCTTGGAGGCCAAGATGGCAAAACTTCATCTCTCATACTTCGGACATATTGTCAGGAGGGACCAGTCGTTGGATGGACTCAAGTGTATCAACAGTAGTGAGGTTGGCCCAGGATCGGACTATGTTTTGTTCTGCTGTGCATAAGGCCGATATGAGTAGGGACCAACTCGATGGCACGTAACAACAACAACATGAACACAATTAAGTGCTCTGTGATACCCATTCTTATCAATGCTATCCATAGTTTCTCATGTTCCACACAGTCAAAAAGTCTTTATATAGTCAACAAATCACAAGTAAACATCTTTATAATATGGTCTATTTCAGCAATTATATCCCTAGTTCCCTGTCCCCTTATGAATCTGGCTTGGGTTTTTGGCAGTTACTTATTGATGTACTGTTGCAAAACCTTTTGAATTAAGTTCAGCAAAATTTTACTTGCATATGATATTAATGATATTGTTAGTTGACTTCCATATTACATTGTGTTGCCTTCCTTTGAAATGAGCATATATATTGTTGTTGTTGTTTTTTAGCTTCCATCAAGTCAGTACCAACCCATAGTGGGGTTGTTCTGCACAGCAGAACAAAACACTGCCCGATCCTGGGCCAACCTCACTACTGTTGCCATGCCTGAGTCCATTGATGCTGCTACTTGGCCAATCCATCTTGTTAGGGGGTCTTCCTCTTTTTCCTGACCCTCCACCTTACCAAACATGATATCTTTTTCCATTTGCAAGACCAATGACTTCATCATTGCACACACCTTAATTAAACAACATAAATAAGATGACTGTATATATGGACCTTAACATATGGAATACACAGAAATCAAATTGACTGTATCTGTGGGAAGAGACAGTGGAAAAGCTCCATATCATTAACCAAAACAAAGCCAGGGCAGATGTTTTGTTCATTGTTCATATGGTTTAGAACGAAACCAAAGAAAATTAACACAAGTCAGCAAGAGTCAAAGTATGACCTTGAAATTAACGCTCCTGAATTTAGGGATAATCTCAACAATAGAAATTAATGATTGAAGACCAGAGGATTTGTGGGATGACATCAAGAACATTATACAGAAAGAAAGTAAAGGTCATTAAGAAGACAAGAAAGAAGGAAAAGATTGAAATGGATGTCAGAAGAGACCTTGAAACTTACTCTCCAGTGTATAGATGCTAAAACAAATGGGAGAAATGAGGAGGTAAAAAAGCTGAATAGAATATTTCAAAGGGCAGCTTAAGAAAACAAAGTCAAACATTATAATGAAAAGAGCAAATGTCTGGAATTGAAAATCCAAAAGGGAATAACATGCTCAGCACTTCTCAAGCTTAGGAACTGAATAAGAAATTCAAGCCTCAACTTGAAACATTGAAAGATGCTGTGGGCAAAATATTGAATGATGCAGAAAGCATCAAAACATGGAGGGAATACACAGAATCACTGTACAAAGAAGAAGTGGTCAATGTTCACCCATTTCAAGAGGTAGCATATGAACAATGGCCCATGATACCAAAGGAAAAAGTCCAGTGTGCACTGAAGACATTGGCAAAGAACAGTACTCCAGGAATTGATGGAATATAAATTAAAACCTGTCAATAAACTGATGCAGCACTGGAGGCACATGAGGCTGAATATTAGTGATTATCTACATGCCTGGGGCTCCATGATGCCACTGAGTCATCACACTTAATTCAATTTTACAAATATTGAAAATCTATGAATACTGTTGAGTCCTGGTGTGGCACTGTAGGATAAATACTAGGCCGCAAGTTGGTTTGAACCACAAGGTTGGCAGCTCAATCTCACCAGCCACTCATCAGAAATCCTACAAAAGGTCACGCTGAGTTGGAACTGACTCCACAGCACTAATCAACAACCGCAAATGAATATTGTGGTTAATAAACATTGAGGCTAGAAACTGGAAAATAAATAGGTATTGTTACTCCCTGCTTTATAGGGTTTGTATTTAATACTATAATGTTCTCTTGTTACATTTCTTATTCTTCCTTCTGGAGGTTTACACAGAGATGGACAAGTACCCTATGTACTGTCTCATAGTAGCCTTAAGAAAGCCTTTGCTAATGCATCTCCTCCAGCATGAGTAGAGTCAGATGCTCCTCAGTCTTAGAGGCAGTGTAATGTGTGTACCTCTATTTTTGATTTATCACACTGAATCATACCTATGTGTCTGTCTGATTTATATAGTGCTACTATAGAAGATATATCATAAGTGGATAACTTGAGCAAACATATGTATTATCTCATAGTTTAGGAAGTTAGAAGTTTTAATTCAGGGAACCAACAGTAGGAGATGACTTTTTGGCACTGAAGAGTAATATGCTAGACTATACTGTTGGTTTGAACCCTAAGGTTAGCAGTTCAAGATCACCAGCCACACCTTAGAAATGCTATACAGGCTTGTTGAGTCTGAACAGACTCAATGGCACTTAACAATCATAATAACTCTGGGGGAAGGACCTTATTTCCTTTAAATATGAGGACTTGGCATTCCTTGGAGATATACATATGCCTTGGTATCAATCTTCTCCTTAAGGATTTAGTGCATAATCCCTGCTTCCAAATGATTGCTTTGATCCTGTGTCTTCATTTTCGGTAGTACTGAGGTCCTCCTTGTTCTGCTCATTTTTCTCTCCTTTCATCTCTAGTAAGGAATCATGTGATGCAGGACACACCCCAGGAAACTCCTCTTACATAGAATGAATGCTGTGGCCTGAGTAAGGGTGTTGTAGCTTTCCAATATTCCTAACAACTGTCTGACTGAACACATCAGATCACATCATGGGGGATGCTTATATCTTTACATAACTGCCAAATCACTGAGAATCAGGGACCAGACTAATTGACACATTTTGGGGAATATAATTCAATCCATGGCACCATCCCACCCACTAAGCTAAAACGTCATCAAGACCAAAGACTACTGCTTATTCAGAACTGTATTCCTAATGCCTAGCACCACTCCTTGTGTATAGTGAATGCTCAATAAAGCTTTGTGATTGAATAAATGGGAAAGTGGATTTCTCGCCTAACAAACAAAATTAGGAGGCTCTCAGGCATTACATATTACTGTGAAAATGTTTTGGACTCTGTTGTCAACTGTCAGAGGCTGAATAATGAATCAGCAGTCACAACTCACCCACCACAGAGATCAAGCAAATCCAGTGCCCAGGATGACAATAGTTTGAGAATGCTATAAAAGGATGCTTAAATGCAAAATTTCAATATTTCTCCAACATAATTGACTGTGCTCACCAAATTCTGTAACTACCACCATCTGGCAGCCTCCTGTCAGCTTTACAGTTTTTGCTCCCTCAACTACAAAGGCAGGGGCCAGAATGTGTGACAAAAGTGCCAGTGTTTTCAGGATGAAAACAGAAATTTTATGTTTGACTCACAATGAGTATCATAGAAAAGTGCTTCAGTCCATTAAAATGTAACCTGCATACTGAAGATGGGATATAAAACATAGTTAATAAAGAGGGAAGCTAAAAGCAAGTAACTTTACTGTCACTTTCTGAACAAAGCATTCCATTTCTGACACCTAATTTTAAGGACAGCAAAAAACCCATACTTTATAACATTAGGAAATCCACTTCATAAAGGAAGTAATAGTTTATATTCTGCTCAAGAATTCATTTCCTGATGAATGTTTCCACCACATTTTCTCAGGTTTCAAAAGATCTCAAGGACATAACAGAGGGAATTAAGGCAAACAAGCTTCCAAATAATCTCAGATTTACTCTTTTGTTCTGTTCTATTTTCTAACCAAAATAAGGATGAATGGCTAGACTTAGAATTCTGATGAAGAAATTAAACATAGATGGGTTCCATATTTTCTGGTAGCAACCTCTTCTTGTTTGGGCGTTAATTATATAATATTTTAGGTGGCAACTACTCAAATTCCAACAGAAAAGACAGCTTTCTAGAGTTAGGACTGGAGAACAAATATTAATTGTTTTTCTTTCCCAAAGTTCTCTCCTGAGAGAGTTAAAAATGCAAAATAGTTTTACAAATTAAGACCTTGAAAACTGTGGATATGAACTAATTCAAATCAAATATAACTTAGACCCTGCTACCATCAAGCCAGACTCAAATTAGAACCACCATCTAAGTATTTACAAAGTTGTGGGGGTCCGAATTAAGGACATAAAATATACATAATAAATTATACTAAAAAGTAAATGAGAAGAGAGTTAGGTTACACATAGAGAGATAGAATCATATGTGATACTGTGGGATAAGCACTGGACTGCTAATCCCAAGGTAGTTTGTTCAAACCTACCAGCCACTACTTAGAAAACCTAGACAGGGTCACTATGAATGAGAACCAACTTGAAAGCATTTAACAACAATGATAGACAGATAAAGAAAACACACATACAAATAAAAAGAGACATGACTGTAATATAGAAGAAAACTAGCATTAATTGCTAAAATGCTCTATATGAGACATTATGCTAAGATATCTAAGATACATCATATTGTTTACTGTTGTTGCTGCTATGAGGTGCCATTCAGTTCTGAATCATGACCCTATGTTCAACAAAATGAAGTATTTTCTTTTTGTTATCCTTCCAATCTTTCCAATGTTGAGTCCGCTATTTCAATCTATCTCATTGAAAAATCTTCCTCTTTTTCACTGACCCTCTACTTCAGAAAGCATGATGTCCTTATCCAGGAACTGGTTGAACTGACAGTAAGTCCAAAGTACAGGAGACAAAGTCTTACCATACTAACCTCCAAAGAAGGTTCTGGTTCAACTTCTGCATTTAATCCATTGACATTCAGTGTAATTATTGATAGGAATGAATTAATTACTGTCATTATGTTAATTTTTTGTGTGGTGCTGTTTGTTCCATTGTTCTGCATGCCTTCTTCTTCAGAGTTCGTGTTTTTTTGTGTTATTTCTATTTCTTGTCAGTTTCTTCTTAATTTTCATGTTTCCTTCATCTGATTGGATCTTCATGTTCATGCTAGGTTGTGAAGTATTAACTTTCTTTGGGGTTTCTCTATAGTCTATTAACCCCCACCCCCATTTAAGATAGTCTATTGTATCATGTAATTAATCTACCTAACCTCCTCACCACCTAAATCTCTGTTCCTATGTTTGTCCTTCTTTGAAATGTTTAATATTTTGATCTTTGGTTGGCCTCACAGGTTCTTTGAATTCATTACTGTAATTTTGTTCTGTTCTGAACTCTACGATCTTTCAACTGAGTTCCATGTGGTATTGCCACGACTGTCATTCTTTAGTTGTTTTCTGTTCTTGTTGGTTTTCATTCCAAAGAACTCACTTTAGGATGTTTTGAAGGGCTGGATTGGCTGTGACAAAATCTCTTAGCTTCTGTTTATCCTGAAATGTTTTGATTACACCATCGTATTTCATTGACAGTTTTGTTGGATAGACGATTCTTGGTTGGCAGTTTTTTCTTTTAGGGTTTTATATGTCTCCCCATTGCCTTCTTGCCTGCATGGTTTCTGCTGAGAAGTCAGAGCTTAATCTGATTTGCTTAACTTTGTAGGTATCAATTCTCTTTTCCCTAGCTGCTTTTACAATTCTCTTCTTGTATTTGATTTTGGAGAGCTTGAGTATGATGTCTTGGTGATTTTCTTTTCAGTTCTAGCCTTCCTAAGGTTCATTCAGCTTCTTGAACGTTTATCTTCTCGTCCTTCAAGATGCTAGGGAAATTTTCTTCCAGTAGTTCCTCAACTATCTTCTGTGGACTTCTGTGATCCTCTCTTCAGAGTTTTATTATCCTTTTTTCTGCTCACTCTTCTATCTTAGCAGTATTGAGAGATTTGTCTTCCAGATCGCTGGTTCTGGCTTCCATCTCTTCAGTTCTACTTTTTTGCCCTTTCAGTGTATTGTCCATTTCTGATATTTTATTAATTATCTGGACCTCTTTTTGCAGGTTTTTAAGTGTTTCCAATGCTATATCTTTCTTGTTTGATTGCTCCTGCAGCACTTTCCTGATTTCTTCCTTGTTTTCCTCCAATCCTTTTTGGAACATTTAAATTTGTTTCCATATCATTTTCCCGAATTCCTTCTCAGGCAGATCCAAAACCTGCTCTTCTTCTACTGGAAATACTGTGTCTGCCTCCAGCTTATTTGTCTCAGTTACTCTTTTCTGGTTTTGGACATATTTTGAGATCTTTTGTTGTGTTTTCCTGGACATTTTCAGTAGTTAGGTGGATTTTTAATACTTAAATGGATGTATGTTGCTGTATTGTTAAGCTTTCTGAGTTTCTCTTGGTGAATATGATCTGGAGATAGGCTTCCCTTTTCATGTGTAATGTCCAGCAGCTGATATTGGCTCCTGTCCCAATGGTAAGATATTACGGGGTATGATTGTAGCTTGGCTATATGGCCATGATTGCTGTCTCTTCTTGGGTAACATAGGGAGAAAAAGCTCCCACCCCCAGGAAAAAGGTGTGATCTAAAGGACCAAAAACAGAAGTGATATGAAAGCAGAGACAAAAACCACCACTCCAAAACAAAATTAAACACTGTAATTGTCTGACCAGTGGCAGGAGTAAAGGGTTCCACCCAGGTCAACTTTAGGGCTGGGTTCCAGAGTCAGACATCATAAGCAGATGTCAAAGGATCAGTCCATGGGACCAATGGGGTCCTCCTTTCTGTGCCATGGAAAAACTGTGGGCTCAATGCTGTACCCTTTTGGGGTGCACACCCACCCACCTGAAGGTAGCCAGGCAGAGAGGGCACTACAGGGAAGAGGAGTTAAAAATGTGTAGAATCCCCCACTCCTCTTTTTTCAAATGTCACTATGCAGGTTTCACACTGTCAATCTGGCTGTGGCCCCACCATCTGAACACAGCCTGGGCAGACGTGCTCTGCAGACAGAATCCCGAGCTCTGATGGATTCCAGAATCACGGTATTTTCCTTTATACAGAGATTTTCCATCAGTGGGTGTGGGAAACTGTTGCCCTGCACTTTATACTAAGTCCAGAGATTTGGAGCAGCTCTGTAAAATCACATTCTTGGATTTTTGGCACCAAGGAGCTCATCCTACCTGACTCTGTTTGTCTCACCTCCAAAACCAGAAGTCTCCTGGTTGTACTTCTTTTAAGACAGATTTTTTGTTGTTGTTCCTCTGGTAGTTCATGGTGATTTCCAGCACTAGAAAGTGTCCCAACCAGGACTCAAGGCCAGAGCAGTTTGGCTCTAAAGCTTATGACATTTAAGAATTCTTAGGGTGCTTTCTGAAAAGTACCTTCCCATCTAATAAGTCATCATTATTTCAGGCATTTTCAGTGGAAAGAAAATGGAATTTTATTCATTTTATTCTCTGTGTATTTTAGCATTTAATACCTGTGGGGAATCACATGGTAAAATAATTTATTGTGCTTATACCTTACCTGAAAAAATATAATAGTCTATGATGACTTATGTCATTATTTCTAAATTGGAAGCAAAATATTTTTTGCTTATTCTCAGTTATTTGATTTTGCTATCATTTGAACAGAGGCTAATCTGAATTTGCCTTTGATGCTGTCGTTGTTGTTAAGTGCTATAGAGTTGGTTCCTACTTATAGCAACCATATATAGGGTTTCCAAGGAACTGCTGCTGGGTTTGAACTGCCAGCCTTGTGATTAGTAGTCCAGTGCTTATTTTAGAGAACCACACCAGGAAGTAGAATGGAAACAGGGATTTAAAAAAGGAAACAAGCCAAACAATTGCTATAATGGAGGCATGGATACCTACCTGCCCACTGTCATCACATTGATTCCTATATGTGGCAATCCCATGTGTGCTAAAACAGAACTGAGTTCATAAGGATTTCTTGGCCGTAATCTTTGTTGTTGTTGTTAGGTTCCATAGAGTTGTATCCACTCATAGCAACACTATGCACAACAGAACAAAACACTGCCTGATCCTGGACTAACTTTACAATTGTTCCCACACTTGAGCCCATTGATGCTGCCATTTTGCCAATGCATCTCACTGAGGGACTTCTTTTTCTCTGACCCTCCACCTTACCAAACATGATATCCTTCTCCAGTGACTGGTCCCTCCTGACAATATATCTGAAGTATGAGTGACAAATTCTGGCCATCCTGGCCTCCAAGGAGCACTCTGGTTGTACTTCCTCTAACACAGATCTGTTTGTTCTTTTGGCAGCCCATGGCACTTTCAGTATTCTCCTCCAACACCATAGCTCAAATGCACCAATTGTTACATTGTCTTCCTTATTCACTGTTCAGCTTTCACATGCAAATTAGGTTATTGAAAATACCAAGGCTTGGGTAAGGCATACCTTAGTCCTCAAGCTGACATCTTTGTTCTTCAACGCTTAAAAAGGTCTTGTGTACTAGATGTGCCTAAGACAATACATCATTTGATTTCTTGACTGCTGCTTCCATGAGTGTTGATAGTTGATCCAAGAAGAATGAAGTCGTTGACAACTTCAATCTTTTCTCCATTGACAAGAATGTTGTTTATTGGTCCAGTAATGAGGATTTTTGTTTTCTTGACATTGAGATGCAATCCATACCAAAGGCTGTGGTCTTTGAGCTTCATTAGTAATTATTTTAAGTCCTCTTCACTTTCAGCAAGCAAAGTTGTATCATCTGCATATCACAGGTTGTTAATGAGTCTTCCTCCAATCCTGATGCCACAGTTTTTCTTCATTTAACCCATCTTCTTGGACTATTTGCTCAGCATACAGGTTAAATAAGTATGGTGAAAGAATACAACCCTGTCTCACACCTTTCTTAATATTAAACCATTCAGTGATCCCATATTCTGCTCGAACAACTGCCTCGGTGCATGTACAGATTTCTCATGAGCACGATTACGTGTTGCAGAATACTTGTGCTTCTCAATGTTTTCCATACCTTATCATGATCCACACAATTGAAGGCCTTTGTGCAGTCAATAAAGCACAGGTAAACATCTTCCTGGTATTCTCTGCTTTCAGCCAAAATCCATCTGACGTCAGCGATGATATCCCTTGTTTCACATCCTCTTCTGAATCTGGCTTGAACCATTGGAAGTTCTCTGTCAATGTATGCTTGCATCCATTTCTGTATTACCTTGAGGAAACTTTATTCACATGGGATATCAAAGATATTGTCTGATGATTTCTGCATTCCACTGGGTCACCTCTCTTTGGAATGGGCACAAATACGGATCTCTTCCAATCCGTTTGCCAGATAGTTGTCTTCCAAATTTCTTGACATAGATGAGTGAGTGCCTCCAGTGCTGCATCACTTTGTTGAAAGATTTCTATATTTATTCCATCAATTCCCAGTGCCTTTTTCTTTGCCAATTAGTTCAATGTACCTTGGATTGCTTCCTTCAGCATCATTGACTTTTGAGCCTATGCTACCTCTTGAAGCAGTACAGTGTTGTCCTATCACAGACAGCATTTTACCTCATGTCAGATCTTATGTTCTTTTTGATGATGAATGCAACATCATTCATCTTCAATTTGTCATTCCTGGCTTAATAAACCATGTGGTTGTGACATTCAAAATGGCCAATACCAGTCCATTTTTGCTCACTAATGCCTAAGATATTGGTGTTTATGCATTCCATTTCATTTTTTACAATGTCCAATTTTCCTGAATTAATACTTTGTATATTCCATATTCTGATTATTAATGGAAGTTTATAGTTGTTTCTCTTCATTTTGAGTTGTGCCCCATCAGCAAATGAAGGTCTTGAGGGCTTTACTCCTATGGGCTTTATTTACTCCATTCACATCACCATGGTCAACTCTATTTTGAGGAGGCAGCTGTTCCCCAGTCGCATTTTGAGTGCCTTCCAACCTGAGGGCCTCATTTTCCGGCACTATATCTGACAGTGTTTCTCTGTTCTTCATAAGGTTTTCAGTGACTAAATATCTGTAGGAAGTTTGTCTTTCCATCTTCCTAATCTGTTTTCCTCTGGAAGCTCAACTGAAACCTGTCCACCATGGGTGACCCTGTTGGTATTTAAAATACCTGTGACTTAGCTTCTAGAATCACAGCAACTCACAAGCCACCACAGGATGACAAACTGACAGACGAATGGTAGGCTGTAATCTTTATGACTGATTATAAGGTCTTTTCTTCCATGGCACCATTGGGTGTGTATAAACAACCAAACTTTAGGTAGGTTAGTAGTCAACCACAAACTGTGTCATCCAAAGAACTTGGAGGTATATACTGTTGTGGTTGAGTGCCGTTGAATCAGTTCTGACCCATAGTGACCCTGTACCGAGTTTCCAAGGAGAGACTGGTGAGCTTGAACTGCTGACCTTGTGGTTTAAATTGACTTTGCAGTTTGCAGTCCAGCATATTAACTCACAGTGTGGAGGTATATAGATGTGTATTTTGAAACTAATATATGTGTGTGTGTGTGTGTGTGTGTGTGTGTGTGTGTGTGTGTGTGTATACCTCCACGAGGAGCTCGGGTACCAGCTGCTCCGCAGGAAAAAGATGAGGCTTTCTGCTCCCATAAAGATTTACAGCCTTGGAAACCCTGTTCAGGGTTGCTATAGGTTGGAACCAACTCCACAGCACTTAACAACAACATATACCTCCACACTGTGAGTATATATATATATATATAACCACCAACCATATGCATATATTAGTATCAAGATTTCCTAGGGGAATCAGGGAGGGCTTTATGGAAGAAATAGCATCTCTCCTCAGAAAGAGTAGTCAAACAGATAAGAAGAGAATCGATACAGGAGAACAACATGACATGACAAAGAGAGGCATGTTCAAAATCTATAAGAGGGAGCATAAAGTGCTGGGTGGAAACTATAAGAAATGATACAGGATAGACAGACATGAACCAAAGTCTTGTATATCATGATAATAGACTTTAATTTGTATTGAAGAATTTTTGAATCAGAAAATGATAATATATTTCTAGCTCAACACAACTTTTTTTTTATGTGGCAGAGTGAAGCATGCTGTTTTTTATTGCTAGATGCTTTTGAGTCAACTCTGACTTATAGAAAACATATATAAAACAGAACAAAACACCACTTGGTCCTGTACCAACCTTACATTCATTCCTATGTTTGGGTCCACAGTTGCAGCAATAATGCCAATCCATCCCATAGAGGGCCTTCCTCTTTTTGCTGACTGTCTACTTTCGCAAATATGATGTTCTTCTCCAGGGGCTGATTCACCTAATAACATGTCCACAGTACATCAGACGAAGATTCACCATCCTAACTTCCAAGGAGTATGCTGGATGTAGTTTTTCTAAGACAGATTTGTTCTTTCTTCTGGCACTTCATGGTATATTCAATATTTGTTGCCAATACCAAAATTCAAATGCATCGATTCTTTTCTAGTCTTATTTATTCATTGTCCAGCTTGCACATTCATATGAAGCAACTGAAAATATCATGGCTTGTGTTAGGTGCACCTTTGTCTTCAAAGTGACAACTTTGCTTTTACTATTTTAAAGAGATCTTTCGTAGCAGAATTGACCAATATGTTAAGTCATCTAACTTCCTCACTACTGCTTCTGTAGGGATGTTGATTGTGGTTACAAGTAAAATAAAATCCTTGACAACTTCAATATTTTATCTACTTCTCATGATATTGGGGCTTATTGCCCCAGCTGTGAGGATTTTTGTTTTCTTTACTTTGAGGCATAATCTATAATTAAGGCTATATACTTAAATATTCACTAGTAAATGCTTCAAGTCCTCTTTTCTTTCAGCAAGCAAGGTCATATCATTTGTATATCACAGGTTGTTAATGATTCTGCCTTCAACACTGATGCCATGTTATTCTTCATATAGTCCAACTTCTTGGATTTTTTTGCTCAACATACAGAGTAGAACATAAGTTGGAACATTTGTGAATACTGTAAATCCAGTTAGAAGATAATAAAATAGTATAGGGTAATAAAAATGGGGGTAAAAGAGCAAGGGCAGCTTTGAAAGATATTTAGAGTAAGGATGCTAGGTTTAGCAAAGGCAAATACAAGAAAACACAGTTGAATTTGAAATGTGAACTTCTTTAAGTATAATTCCTGGTGTGTCACTGTAAGGTAAAAACTGGACTGCTAACAACAAAGACAGGAGTTCAAACCATTCCTCGGAAGCTCCATATAGGATTGCTAAAGTCTGAACTGACTCTATGGCACTTAACAACAACATGTCCCATGCAGTATTTGACAACATTAATAAGAGGCAGAGAGTCAGAGGTAAGACATAGACTCAAGAACTATTTTAATATTAGCTCGATATTTTTTCCACTATTCTTTTTTACTTCACTCCAAAGATTAACTCATCTGCCCATGTTAAGCTCTAATTAAATTCATGTTGTAGATATAAGGAAGTAAGTTTTGTTTTATCCATGCCAGGTGGCACACTTCATCAACCAGAAAGCATTTCCGAAACACCCACACCCATGTGTGCATTGGATGCTATACAAAGTCAGTTAACCCCAATCCAGCTTTACCCTCCAGGAGCTTACAATCTGAGGAAGCAAGCGTCACAGCCATAATGCTGACAAAAGGAAATGCCCTCAAGTGCAAACAGATGCTCAAGGCCTGGGGTCTGTGTATAATAAAGTGAATATGTAGTTCAATGACAGTTTGTGGAAATAATGTGGAGGAGAGGAAGAAAGTCTGCATTGTATAACACCAAACAAGCTGGCCCGAGTGTTTGTCTCAGGAGAAAATCTGGAAAGATGTATACCCCTAGCAATGCAGCTGTTCTCAGACTTCAGGTGGCATTTTGGTCAGGAGGCCTTGCTTGTTATCTGTGGGAAATTCTCAGAGTGACTGGATGAAAACAGAGCATTTGACTTGGGGCTGTTCCTGAAGACCACCCAGAAGTTTCCACAGAAAGCAATGCAACATCTGGTAAAGACCACTGGAACACATTTTCTGAAAACAGAACTAGAGCAAGACATAAGGAAGAGAATAGGGCCAAAATCTTATCTGCTCACAAATGTAATGAAGTTTTTGTTTTGCTTTTATTTCAGTTTCACCAATACTCTGACAACTGTGTATTGAAATAAACAAAAAATGAAAATGTTTTCATTATCATTAATAATAATGAAATATCATGAGAGCTAAACATTGGGATATTTTATTACAGTTTATAGTTTAGTAGAAAAGTTTCTCTTTATATAAAGATTCAAATATGAGCTTTGGTTCTGTTCTTTCACTAACTAGCTATGTGACCTTGCACAAGTCACTTAACCTCTCTGAACTTCAGGTCAGATAATGCTTGTAACAGAGGTTTAGAGGAGGAAAACCATCTGCTGGAGAAATGGTAGGAAGAAGCACAATGTTAGGTGGCTCTGGAGAATGAGGAAGGTTTGGGTAAGAGAGGTAGCGGGATACATCTCAGTAAGTAAATGAATAAAGAGAGAAAGAAGGAACAAAGAAGGAAAAGAAGAAAAGTAATTAACTAAAGAAGGTAGTGGTATTGTTCACAGAGAAACTCTGATGCTACAAGGGTTAAGCCCTTGACTGCTAACTGAAAGGTCAGTGGTTGAATCCACTGGCCATTCTGTGGAAGAAAAGGCTTGCGGATTTATCCTGTAAAGATTAAAGCCTAGAAAACCCTGTAAGACTGTCCTACCTTAGGCATATTTTGGAGTCCTGGTGTGGCACTGCTGGTTAATGCCTGGACTGCAAGGTTAAGTTGAACTGCTAGGTTGGCAGTTCAAGTTCACCAGTGACTCTTGGGAAGCCCTACATTGTTGTTGTTGTTAAGTGCCATTGAGTCAATTCTGACCCATAGTGACCCTGAATAGGGTTTCTAAGGAGCACCTGGTGAGCTTGAATTGCCGACCTTGCAGTTCAAACGACTTTGCTGTCTGATGTATTAGTCCACAGTGCCACACCAGGACACAGCTCCACACCAGGACACAACGTCACTGTAAGTCAGAATCCACTTGACGACACTTAAGAATTCTGTTGTACTGGATCTCTATGAGCTTGAATAGATTCTACAGCTAAGAACAACAAGAATGCTGTTCACAACACAATGGTAAGTTTTACACAAGACATTGAAGGGAAAATCAGAAACCAACAACACAGTTGTATTACGCAATAGCCCACCTTTGCTTGATGTGCTCAGATAAAAATTTTCCACAGCCATGAGCTCATAAATATTACAACAAAGCTGAAAATTTAAAAATGCGAAGGTGGATATCCCTTCTTTGGAGTAATTTGTGAACTTAGTATTTAATTATTTCAAAAACATTCTAACAAATGACCATAATCAGAAGTATCCACTCTGTTAGCATTCATTCATTCACTATTTTTTAACAAGAGAAAGGCTAGGCCTCACTTCTCTTAACATTGGCTTACAGCACAGGAATTATTATTATTATTATTATTATTTTAGTTGTGATAGTCAAATATAAAATGTAAAGTAATTAAACAAAATTATGTCTATGCTTAAATATATTGGCTATAGTTTAAATCTTATAGCTGTTTGGTTCTACAGTACTGTTTGGCAACTGTACTGATAAAATAACTTGACTGGAAAAAAATAAATAATCATAATCAAAATGAGTACTATGACCCATGGAAAATCTTAACTATTAGAGGTTTTTCAGGAGTAACTCAGCTGTATTCTTTTTCTCTATATCTCTTTCAGGAAAAACTAACATAGCTGTCATGTTCAAAAAGAGATCGCCTAGAAGGCCTGAAGTCTGCTCTGTTTCAGGCAGCAGGCAAAAAAGAAGGTGGCTGAAACTTTTACATGAAATAATTCAAATTCAGCACACTTTCAAACCAAAATATTTATGATTTTATTTTAACTAATAACTTTTAAATGAATGACACAAGCTTAGGGACTAATAAAGATAAACCACAGAAAGGGAAAGAAAATAAAGTGGAAACCTTACATTCTACAGGAATTCATTTAAGTTATGATGAAGAATGTCCTTGGACAAACCTCCCACCAAAGTAAAGTCTCTTCTGCATGTTAAAAGACAACTAAAAGCAAAAAGATAGCACCAAAATAGTAATAATAAAATAAAACCATTAAGTAGAGCAAGTATTCAAAGCATCTGTTTCATTAAGAGAAAAATCATTTTGTACTCTATCAAGAGATCCCTTCCCCAAAACTAATCAAAAGAAGTCACTGCTTTCCGAAGCATCTGTATTATTTTGTCTTATGGAGTATAGCACGGGAAGCATATCACAAGACAAAACATTTCTATATTAGATAATGTTTTTCTTGTTTATCTGACTCTATGCCTTTGCTCAGAATTGTTGCTAAAATTAACTTAATGGGTACTCAAAAAATATTTGTTGGATAAATAATACATAAATTGTTATCAAGAATGTCCTCTTTATTCATTAGTAATCTTTAGAGTTGTTAGAGTGGCAAGTAGAAGAAATTTCTTCCCAGCTCATTCCTGGGTGATTAGCTTCTACTTTTGAAAACATGTGCTTGAATCCTTGTTATTGGAACAGCATGACAACAAAGTTTTATTGGGCACAGTATTTTCCTACAACTAAAAGAAAAACAGAATTTGTCTCCTCAAGAAATAGCTCCAGGTTTTCAAAATTTTATTTGTGCATCCAGATTTTGAACATATTCTCAGGATGATGGATGAGGTAAGGGAATTGTAGACTCTTCAAAGATAGCCAGTCAGCTTCAGTCATGATCCAAGATACCTTGTATTTTATGTGCACATGTACCATGAAGCAACAGGGTACCCTCCAGGTTTAGCATTTTGGCTTCTCGTTAGGGAAATCCCAACACATTTCCCTGTAAATTAGCTATAGTGCCCCAACTTCTACAACACTATAAAGTCAACAGTCTGGATCCACTTCATTCCATCATACATACGCACCACATTCATACCTAAGAATGTAAAACAGTATGAAGAAACCATATTAGCCTCACTATTGAAGAAATAAATAAAAACAGGGAAAGTCAGGAAATAAAAGTTCACTAGTACAATCGTGGTGTGGCACTGTAGGATGAACACTGGATTCAGAGCCACAAGGTTGTCAGTTCGAACCCACAGGCTGCTCTTTGGAACCCTATACAACATCACTATTAGTTTCCAAGGAACAACGTCCAGTTGTTCCTTGGAAACCCTACAAGGGGTCACTATGAATTGGAACTGACAGCATTTAACAACAACAACAGCAATACAGAGAAAATTAAGTAGATAATAGGGAAATGTTTCTAGAAAATGTTTTTCTGAGAATGACTCTTATTGCCTAAGTGAAGTATTGCTCACAAAATAATGGTTAATATACCCTTCTAAAAGTCTCAGTTTCAATCCATCATGGCACCTAACAACAACAAGAATCATTATACCCAAGAAAATATGTTCAGTAATGAAAAAGAGTATAAGCATAGCAAAGTTGCTTACTGGATTAGTCTCAAGTTAATGGATTTCATTTACCCAATCACAAGTAACTGCTTATTAACTTCACATTTCACATGAAAATTGTTATGTCCAAGGATCATTACATAAACTCTTCTCAACCCCATTGAACCTTCAATGTGGAAAAAGAGGAAGATTTTTCAGTCTAGAACAAGGACACTCAAGTTTGTTCAGACAGTAGAGCACTTGAAAGTCATAATGCGTTTTGTAGTAGATTATGAAGTGTTTATTCACACTTCAATCCTTTTATACAAATAGGAAATTTTTTCCTGTAGAAAATATGACTATCTGACACACATTCAATATGATATTTCAATCATAAGAATATGCATTGAAAAGTAACACTTACATTTAAATATATTCATCTGGTCCAGGGTGTTTCAAATACTTTTTGTTGGTTACTCAGTTTGTGTTTTCTACTGTACCTATTTTGCAACAAAGCCTTCAAGAAATGATTGGAGTAAACCTTAAAATAGAGAAAGATACATATAGTCTGCTTGCTTCTGATTCAATCACTGACCATTTCTGACCCTTACATATACCACATATGTAAGAAGATAGATGCTATAATGCAAGTATGACTCAGTGTACAAGTCCAATTTTGGAGAAGTCCAATTTTTAATTCAATCCCATGTAGGTGTTGTATTTAATATCTTTACACATTTATGTGTGAATATTTGTAACTTTTTGTAGTGTGTGTTGACTAAGATTTTTTTTTTCTTTGTTGAGGAGGGGACAGTTATAACTGAAAAACACAAATCACTGGCTTGTCTAACCAAGAGATATGTCTTGAGGTAAAACATGAGACAGAGACCAAATGATATTATCAGTCATTCAGTCGTTCTTCTTCTCTCAGTCCTACTTCCATCTGTGTTGACTTTATTCTCATTTTCTAAGTGATGACAAGATGATCTAAAATCCAAAGGCTTCGAGAAAGTAGAAACAGAAAATAAATATTTTAAGTAGCTCCCGCCAAAACTTGGAACTCGTTATGTTTGAATCGTGGATAGCATGCCCATTCCTTAATAAATGGTGTTGTCTGCTGTGGGAATTGTGTCCCCCAAAAAGATATACTGAAGTCCTAACCTCTGTACTTGTGAACATAATCAATATAATCAATTTAACATTGATTATTCTCACTTTCATTTCTTAATACTTGTACTAATGACCCACTAGATTGGCCCTTTACTTTTTGACTTCTCGCAAAAGTACTTTCTCAGTTCAGTCCTATTCTCTATCCCTGGTATGTCTCCTGTAAAATTCACTAAGAAAGTGCATGTTCACTGTATGTTGTCTGAAGAACCTGAGTTTCCCCAGTGTTGAAAATGGCACTGAATGTCAGGTGAAGATAGTTGGTCTTACTCATATAGGCTACAGAAGACTGCCCTAGATGGTCTGAAATGATTAACGTGACAGCAGGGTAAAGGAGAGTCAGGACACAGAGAGACATTATGTACATGGACCAATTTAATTCACTGCTCAGTAGCTTTGTGACTTACTAAAAGTAATGGGTTTAAGGAAGAAGTAAAATCAAATTACTCAGAACAGAAGATGGAAAAACTGTGGGAAAAAAAAAAAAAGTATTAAGCAAAGGACTGTTGTTTGTTGTTAAGTGCTGGTAAGTTGATTCCAAATTTAGTGACCCGTATGAGATTTCCAAGGAGTGAATTGTGGATTTGAACCACAAACCTTGCAATTCAAACTGGAAATTAGAAGAAAAATTCATCTGAGAAGAAATAAATTTGATTTTTGACATGTTAGGCTTACAGTGATGGTCATCTAAGCAGAAATGTGTAAAAGGTATAAATGGAACTGAAATTTATTGAGTATAGGCTCTGCCAAAAATTTTTCAAGACTTACTTCTAATTTTGGAAACCTGATATAGTGCTGTAAGTTAAGCACTAGACAGATTGCCTCAAGGTGAGCAGTTCATCCCACCAGCCACTCCTCAGAAATCCTATACAGAGTCACTAAGAGTCAAAACTGACTTGACTGCACATCACCATCACCACCATATATAATCCTAACACTGATCTTGTAAAGTAAATCTTTTTATTTTGACTTTATATAAAAATAAAGACAAAGACAACTTAATTTGTTCAACTAGTGAGGAACAAAGTTAGAACATGAGTAGAAAGTTTGTCTTACTTCTAATTCTGGTTTGTACACAGTGGAAATTGCTTGGAAATTGCAAGAGGCAGAATCTACCTTTATCAAACCAGATGAGCTCCAAATCCAAATCTCTTTCCATTGCAATTCTCCAACAAAGCCAAGTATTCAGGTACTAGCAAAATGATTTGGGGTGCTGCTGAAGGGATACAAGAAGCTACGGAGCTCACCTTCCACTGGAAATTCTGCTTGAGGAATTGAAGGCCATTTGATCTGTTGTTTATCAAGGTCATTCATTCTTAGCTCAAGGGCCCTAAATCATGTCCAGTTCCCAATATAGGCACTAAAGGGAATCAAGATTGGTTGAATTGTAGTGCAGTCTCTTCCCAAATTAAATTTCACCAGAATCTTCCATCTTTGTAAATTTGTGATATGTTTCATGTCAGTTCTGATATGGCATAAAATGGTCTTTAAAAAGCATTAGCCGCTAACAAAAGAAAGGCACCAGTACTTTATAAAGACCCAGTTGTTCAAGGCAAGTCATTGTTTACATCAGAACAACAACAAAAAAATTAAACAAAATCATAAACCAACAAAAATAAATGGATTCCTTATTTCATTGTTGATCTAGAGTAGGTTACTATTTTCTAAATGTAAATTACTAATAAATTAAAATTTAAAGTAAGATAGTTGGGTAGAACCCAGGATTCTTGCTTAGAGATTTACAGAATAGAAGTCAGAAATAGTGTAAAATCTTGTAAAGAAAATTGTCCCCAATATGATAGGATACAGTCTGTTTCAGACAATATTCATATTTACGTTGTTTAGTGGTGTCGAGTAGGTTCCGACTCATAGTGACCCTGTATGGGGTTTGCAAGGAGCATAAAATGAGTTTGAACTGCTGACTTTGTGGCTTACAGAGCTGCACCAGGAGTCCACAGAATAACTGTAAAAATTTTATCATTCACTAGCATTAGTGCTAGATCAACATTTCATAATTTATGAATAAAAAGTGATTAAGAATTATTAAAGATTTACCCAAGGTTAAAAAAAGTTGGATTCTGAATTTAAAGCTAGTGTTAATATTCCACCTATATTGTCAATCCTTTACTATTTCAGTGCAAGCTAGCCAACCTCTTGTGGCTAGAATATAAATTTGACATCAGACTTTCTCTGGCCCCCCCAGTACTCCAATGTCCCCTTGAGTGGTGGTGGTGGCTGTGTGCCGGGGAGTCGGTTCCAACTCATAACGACCCTGTACAGGGTTTCCGAGGCTGTAAATCTATACGGGAGCAGAACGCCTCATCTTTCTTCCGCGGAACAGCTGGTAGTTACGAACTGCTGACCTTGCGGTTCACAGCCCTATTTCATAACCAGTACACTACCAGAGTCCCCTTGAGTAGTGTACATCTAATGATTTGAAGTGTTGGTGTACGTACTGCAATGCCCTTGTTCCTCTGCTATATATATAAATGTTGAGTCCTGTGTTCTACATTGGCTTTGAGATTTTCCCAGCACAATCCAGCTGTAGTTAACCACTATATTAACTTGTTAAAAACAAATACTTTATTGACTCTTTCCCCACTCCTGTTTCATTCCCAGAATCACTTCCCAAATAAACTTTACACATGGATCCTTTTTTTCAGAGGCTATTCCTATGTTCAGGTGTAATACTGGAGGATAAGCACTGGACTACTAACCATAAGCTGCTCCTTTGAAACCCAATAAAGGGTGCTATCAGTCAAACCTGACTTGACAGCACTTAACAACAATTCCTAGAGGATCCTAAATGAGCAGAGCCAAGTAGTTCTGATTCCAAATATCAAACACACTCTTTCTTCTACAATGTACTATACATGTTTGTACATGGTGCCCATTACACTGAATAGAAAGACCACAACAGGGAAAACCTAAGCTCAGAAATCCAAGCAAACTCATGAAGTTTGAGGATATGGAATATGGCAAAAGTGTCATGAGTTAGTTATTTAAGAAACATCTGTATAATACTCTAATACTAATGTCATTTATGAAAGATAATAGTTTATTATGAATACTTCAGGCAAATAAACAGGATTTTTTTTTTTTTTCAAAGAAACAAACTGATTCTAGGATCCTCTCTGTCTCTTCAGTCAGTAGCTGAGATGGAGACAGATTCCTACATATGTAGACAAAACAGACATCCATGAAGAACATTGGTGGTAGAGTTGGTGGTATGCTGTGGAGTCAATCCTGACTCATAGCTGTAAATCTTTACAGAAGCAGAGAGCCTCATCTTTCTTCTGTGGAACCTCTGGTAGTTTTGAACTGCTGATCTTGAGGTTTGTAGACCGACTCATAATCACTACACTACCAGAGTTCCTTGTGAAGGACACTAGAGAAATGGAATTGTAGGGTAGAAAATGTAGTTCCTGCAGGGATTATGAGGATCCTGGAAGAGCAGTGGGTAAGTGCTTTTCTACTAACCCAAAGGTAGGCCATTTGAAGCCACCAGCCATTCCACAGGAAAAAGATGTGTCAGTCTGCTTCCATAAAGATTTACAGCCTTGGAAAACCTATGGGGCAGTTCACTGTGTATATAGGACTGCAATGAGTCAGAATTGACTCCATGCCTGTGGGTTTTATTTGGTTTATGGGGGCAGGGATTGTAATGCTAGGACTTAGGTGGAACTATATGAATGTGCTGCTTTTGTAAATCAAACAGGTTGAAGGTTAACAATTTCACATTCTATGTTTTATAGATTAGGACTGAAAAATCTTGTGTCTAATCTTTCCAGGACCCTCTTGATACTTTGTAAAGCAGTTTGTCATAATAAAAAATGTTTTGAGAGGACTTCTGATTATATTTTGCTGGTTATATAGTGTTATACAAGTTACTTACTCTTTCTGAGTCTGATGTCCTCATCTACAAAACTGGGGATAACAATGCCCATTCATGTGAGTTGTTGACAAAATGAAATGGGATAGTGTATAGTCTAGGTCACAGTCCTCAATGCAGAATAGGTGCTAATCTGGATCTGGAAAGAAACAGAAGCCCAGATACATGGGGGATGGAACACTATAAAGTGTAACTAACAGTCAGAAAGTTAGGTTGATGATTTGTGATTTGTATATAGCCTATCCACCTTAAGTGCTGTAGAGTCGATTCCGACTCCATGGTACTTAACAACAACAACAACATCCACCTTAAGACAACAATAAGTCATTTGACCTAATTTTTGAACTTTCCAGGAGAACTGTTTTTCAAAATGAGGGGGAAAAGTTCCCTGAATACCTTCAGCCAAACCTTAAAACTGCAATTGTAAGACTTCAGGTATTAGTAAATGCTCAAGGGAGTTATTTGGGTGAGGCAGGAGTTTCATTTCAGCCCTTCTGAATTCAAAATACCAAAGCAGATTAAATGTTTGTAACAAAAAGTTCTAAGAAAGTAGGATTCCTTTTAATTAAACCTTATATACAAGGTTAACATTAAAGGTTCTACAGTTAAAAAGGAACTCTGGTAGCATATTAGATACGAGTCTGGCTACTAATTACATGTTCAGCCGTCTGATACTACCAACAGTTCTGTGGGAGAAAGATGAGGCTTTCTGCTCCTGTAAAGATTTACAGCCTTGGAAATCCTATATAGAGTCACTATGAGTTGGTGCTGACTCCACAGCACACCACCACCACCAGTTAAAATATAATTCATGATGTGGGACTGAAGATCTGTTCTCAATTCACAATTTAAGAAAAGTACGTGTGTGTGTGCATGCATTTTTAATGTATACACTTGTCTTTAAAAATATTATATATGTGTGTGTGTGTGTGTATATATATATATAGATATACAAATAGA
This sequence comes from Chrysochloris asiatica, assembly GCF_000296735.1. NCBI lineage: Eukaryota > Metazoa > Chordata > Mammalia > Afrosoricida > Chrysochloridae > Chrysochloris > Chrysochloris asiatica. The sequence continues at coordinate 10,600,655 of NW_006408576.1, forward strand.
TGTAAATATAAAGTCAGAGGATTTGATTCCAAGCCCAGTCTTTGCCATTTCCTGGTATATGATTTTAGACAATGCAATACCTTTTTATCTACATCTTGGGAAGATGAATAATACCTATATCATATAATTATCTAGACTTTTAAAAGTTTAATATCTGTAAAAATATTCTTCCATAAAATGAACATTAGTCTCATTTGATAAACTGACAATTTGTACTCCTGAAAGATCATGACTCCTTTCTTCTTGCTCCATTACAAGTGGTTTCAGCAGATGCAATTTGGAAAAGCAGAAAAAGAGGTAACACTGCCAGAGGTAAAGTCCACATTAGCTGTTGGAGCAGAGGAAAATGTATTAAATTCTGAAAGGTATCTGAGAGACAGCAAGATGGCAGACTAGGTAGAAAAGGTGTGCAGTTCCTCGACAACAAAGAAACAGAAAACCAAATGAAACAAATGCAGATGATAGTTTTAAGAACTTCAGATGGGGAGATAGAAAAGTGGATTGAATGTTTACAAAGAGAAAGAGCTGAGCAGATGCGGCAAGAAAAGAAGAGACTGGTGACCTAGGCCAGATGACTAGGTGCAGCACAACCATCTTGAACATTTGTGAGCTGCCTAAGAGACAAGAAAACATATTGAGATGTATAAACATATCTTTGGATCACAGAGATAAAGTTGAAACATTTTCTAATTCCCTATATTCCCCTAGGGACCACAGGCAAAGCCAGTTACCACTCACATACACTCCCAGGAAAGCATCTGCTTTCCCAGCAGTCAGAACCACATGAAGGTGAGTGTAGCAAATGTGAGCTCCAATAAAAGATGGGAAAGTTATCAGCATTAACCCTGTTCATATGGCCCTGTTCTAAATCTGCAGAACCAGCCCTATTCAACCCTGGACTAGCCTTTACTAGGAGATGCAGCTGAACAGACATGTGGGGTAAAATAAAAATCAAAAGAAAAGAGACTGGTTATCCAACCCAGTCAGTCAGGCACAATGTTGCCATCTTGAACTTTCACAGGTAACTTTGAAGTCAAGAAGGCAAAAAGTGACACAGAAGCATAGGGTTGATTGGTGGAAAGAAAGGTGCTAAAATTTTCTTTCACAACACATTATGCTAATGACCAGAGGTGTGACTGTCCACTACCAGCGTATACTCCCAGTGAAGTTCCTGCTGTTTGCGCAGTCAAAGTGTATGAGGAGCTAGCAACATCAACCCTAGTACCAATAATAGGGTGTGGCCTGTTCTGGTGAGCTTGGGACTAGCAGGGTGTTTCAACCTTGGCTGCCATTGAGGATGGAAATACCCTGAGACCCAGCTGAACTGCTTCCATATTGGGATCCCAGAACTGACAAGGTTAGCCTTATAAGAACTCTATCTCATCCCTTACTCACCAATGACATCAGGCCATTGGATGGCAGGAGACTCCAAAATTTTCTCCTCTCTGGGTCTGACACCTGACCTGGTTTTTCCTTTTCATTGTTTTTGTTTATTTAGTCTTTCTTCCTCATCTTGCTCTCTCATGCTTTCTATCATTTCTTTCTGCACACTCTTTTTTTCTTCTTTTCTTCTGCTTCTTTTTCCTAATCACTGCTGCTTCTCTTTGTTCTTCTTCTCCTCCTCCCCTCATTT
>NW_006408576.1:10602572-10606201 GCF_000296735.1 Chrysochloris asiatica
GTTTACATGGGAGAACATCAGCTTTACATTCATCCTATCTGTATTTTTATTTTCTTTACTATTTTCATTTTTGCAGTTGTGTGCTTGCTTGTATGTTTGTTTCCCTTCTCTTTTGTGTATGTTTTCTCTTCTAGCCTCACTCAACAAAAGACATCAAATGAGTCCATATAGCCCAGGCACAACAGTACCCCCTACAACCCCACTCATTGGTCAAGAGTCAATACCAGCTGTTATACATTGGATCAATGAAAACAACCAACACTACCTAAATCCATCCTGAACTGAACTGAACTGCACAGTGAACAAAAAACAGTGCTCAAACTCATCTCCTTATCACATGTACAAGGAGGCAGTTGGTGAGGGCCTAAGAATACACCAACATACAATCATAAATTTAATAAAAATATAACAACACCACAAAATTTTGAAAGCAGCAGATAATTTCTGTTTATACAATGAATCAAAGGAGAGTAGTTCATACAAGTGACCAATAGCTCAACTAGAAAATGTTTTTGAGGGCAAAAAATACATTGGCATTCCTGAAAAGGAATTTAAGAGAATTGTATTTAGGTACTGCCAAAGGATTGACAGGAAGGTTAAGGATAACAAGAAAGAATTTGGTAAATCATTTTTTAAAAATCAAACAAAATAGATAAAACATTGGAGACAATACAAAGCCTGCAAATAGAAATGTAAAAGATTAATACTAAAATTTCAAAAATGGACACTGTATTGACAGGAAAAAGAAAAGATTTGAATCAATGATAGACCAATTTATTGAGCTTGAAGATAATCTCTCAATACTAGCATGCTAAAAGGACTACCAACTTGACATCACAGATTTATATAAAGCACTCAATCCAACAACAACAAAATGCACATTCATTTCCAGCACACATGGAATATTCCCCAGGATAGGCCACATGTTAGGCCACAAAGCAAGTCTCAATAAATTCAAAAATATTGAAATATTACAAAGCATCTTTTCAGATTACAATGCTATGAAATTAGTAATCAACAACAGGAAGATCAAGGAAAAATTCAAATATATAGAAATTGAATAACACCCTGCTGTTAAGTAGCTCTGGTAGTATAGTGGTTATGAATTAGGCTGTTAACCTCAAGGTAAGCAGTTCAAAACTATTAGCTGTTCCACAGGAGACAGATGAAGTTTTCTGCTCCTGGTAAATATTTACAGCCTCAGGAATCCTGAACTGGGTCATTATGAGTTGAAAACAACTCTATGGCACATAACCACCACCACCTGCTTAAGAGCTAAGAGGTAATGGAGTTAATAAAAAATAAACTTTAAAAATCCCTAAAATCAAATGAGAAATTAAACCCAACATACCAAACCCTTTAGAAAACAGGAAAAGCAGTGCTTAAAGGCAAATTCATGGCAATAAATATACACATCCAAAAAGAAGAAAGAATCAATATCAACACCTTAACATAACATCTCCATCAATTAGAAGAAGACCGGATAAGTAAGCCTATAATCACTAGAAGAAAAGAAATAATAAAGATTACAGAAGAAAATCAATGATTTTAAAAACAGGAAAAAAAAGAAAAGACATTAGTTCTTTCAAGGATTTAATAAAATTGACAAACCATTGCCAAATCTAAGAAAAGAAAAGAAGGAGAAGAAATTATATGGGTGAAATCACAACAGAACAGAAATAAAGAGGATAAGAACAGAATACTATGAAGAATTTACTTGACAGTAACACATACTGGAGTCCCGGTGTGGCACTGTAGGTTAATGCACTGGACTGCAAAGTCAGTTTGAACTGCGAGATCGGCAATTCAAGCTCATCAGCAGCAATTCAGAAACCCTATAGAGGTTCGTTTGGGGTTGGAACTGACTCAATGGCAATTAACAACAATAACAACAACATGAAGAATTACTCTCCAATAAATTTGAAAATATAGAAAAACTGGATAAAGTTTTAGAAAAACATGACCTATCAAAGCAAACACAGAGTTAAGAAGAAAACTTGAACATACCTTATAATAGGAGAATAAATTAAATAAATCCCAACAAAAAATGTCTGAACCGGGATGGCTTTACTGATAAAGTGGGAGAAAATGTGGAACAAACTCAAAATAATTTTAAAAAATAAATAAAAGACTGGGTTTACTGGTCAGAAAGAGACTGGAGGAACCTGAGACTATAGCTCTCAACCACCTTCAGATCTGAAAAGGAACTTACCCTCATGGCCCAAATTTTATCAAAGCAGTAGATAGGTATATAAGTGGAACAATAACACCAGTAAAGAAATGATAAATTTTTCAAAATCAAAAGGGCAACATTTACCTAAGGAAAACGATGAGAAGGGATGGGTAGGTGGGTGGAATAAAATATGAACCACATGGAGGAAGCAGGAGAAGATTGTAATCATTGTGATGAACCAAAGTGTATGATATGTTGAATATAAAAGTGATGATCTTGTCTTTAAACCTTCACTCAATTCACAATAAAAAGTTTTTAAAAATCTGAGCCGTATCTTTGGACAAGTTATTTATTCTGTTGAATGAAAAATAAATAATATTAGTCTAGTTTTATAAAATGCATTTATGATTTTGAAAATTAATGTGAAAAATTTCACTTATATCTTACATATCTATGAAGTGTTGTTGCTGTTTTTGTTAGGAGACAGCCAGTCAGTTTCAACTCATAGTGACCTTATGCCTAGTCCTGCACCATCTTCACAATTTTAGCTACACTGAGTCCATTGCAGCTGCCATTGTCCCAATCCACCTTGTAGGGGTCTGCCTCTGTTTTGCTGACACTCCACATTCCCAAGCATGATGTCCTTTTCTAGAGACAGGTCCTACCTAGTAATAGATCCAAAGTATGAAAGGTGAAGTCTTATCATCCTGGCTTCAAAGGAGCATTCTGGCTATACTTCTTCCAGCATACATTTGTTTGTTCTTCTTGCAGTTCATGATTCTTTTAATTGTCTTCTCCAACAACATAATTCAGATGCATCCATTTTCTGACAGTCTTCCTTATTCATTGTCCAACTTTCACATGCATACATAGCTGTTGAAAATATCATTGCGTGGGCCCAGGCCCACCATAGACCTTAAACTAACACCTTTGATCTTCAGCACTTTAAAGAGATCTTGTGTGGCAGATTTGCCTAATACAAGATGTCTTTCGATTTCTTGACTGTTGTTTCCATAAGTGTTGATAGTGGATCCAAGCAAAACAAAGTCTTTGATAACTTCAATCTTTTCTTCATTAATCTTGATGTTATTTACTGGTCCAATTGGTGAGTACTTTTGTTTTCTGTACACTGAGGTACAACCCATACTGATGGCTGTGTTTTCTGATAATCACAATAAAGAATTTAAAGAACTCTTCACTTTCAGTAAGCAAGCTTGTATCATCTATCTCCAACAATTAGAAGTAGACCAACAGAAGGAACCTACAGTCACCCAAAGAAAAGAAATAATAAAGATAAACGCAGAAATAAATGAGATGGAAAACAGAAAAACTATAGCAAGAATCAACAGGACAAGAAGCTGGTTCTTTGAAAGGATTAATAAAATTGACAAACCATTGACAAAACTAACAAAAGGAATGAGGGAGAAGACACAAATAACACGCATTAGAAACCACA
>NW_006408576.1:10611566-10612940 GCF_000296735.1 Chrysochloris asiatica
CACCTAACAAAAACAACAACATGGGCAAAATATTAAAGATGCGAAAGGGATCAAAAGATAATGAAAGTAATACACAGAGTCACTATACCAATAAAAATGGTTGATATTCAATCATTTAAAGAGATAGCACAAGATCAAGAGCCAGTGGTGCTAAAAGATGATGTCCAAGGTGTACTGAAAGCATTAGGAAGCAACAAGACTCCAGAAATTGATGAAATACAAACTGAAATCTTTCTACTAACTGATGTAGCACTGGAGACATTCACTCATCTATGCCATGAAATTTGGAAGACAGTTACATAGTCAGCTGGTCAGAAGTGATCCATATTTCTGCCCATTCCAAAGAGATGTAACCCAACAGAATGTGGAAATCATAAAACAGTATCATTAATATCACTTGTAAGTAAAATTTTGCTAAAGATTATTCAAAAACAGCCACAACAGTGTATTGACAGGGAATTGCTGAGGTTCAAGCTAGATTCATCTGTGTAATCCCCATTTTCATGGTACAGATGAGACAACTAAGAAGCATGTGAAATGGAGTAATTTCTCTCATCCATTACTCAACCTACAGAAATTATTTATGTTTTAATTAAATTTGGAATTAGCATACCCCCAAATGAACTCATGATCTTCCACTCAAACCTGTACCTTGTTCAGAGGGCACCATGTCTCTCTGTAAAAAGTATTTCTTGGTGTTCAGTGGACCAAACTGGAACAACTCAGTCAACAGTTTCCTTTCTCTTGCTGTATATATAAACCATTGTTTGACTCTGTTTTCAAAATGCAGAACCTCTCTTGTTCATCTCTACTGCTGTTACGCTAGGCTAGTTCATTGTTATCTCCATTACCTAGACCACTTAAACAGGATCTACTGGTCTCTTCATGTCTCAGCTGAGTTTTCTTAAAATCAAGTCTGAAGTAGAAACAAATAAACAGGTAGCTTACTTGGATACTGATGCTAGAAAGTCAGTGTGACAACGGGAAAAACAGGGAAAGAGAGAAATACAATGAAGGCGGTATTACTGATTATTACTATGGCAAAGGGCAAGTCAATTAACTGTTGATGTTCTAAGAAACCATATAGAGTGAATCCCAGAATTGTCCTCCACAAAGTATGGAAGACCGTAGCATTTATCTGCTAATTTCCAAACCCACTGACTTAAGGTTTCCCCTGAAAGTGATAACATTTCTGGGTGCCAATGTGTCCAAGACTTTCCATTAAGCTGTAAGGCATTCCCAAGGGAGATCTTGTTAAGTCTTATAAAAGGAAACAATCAATCTTCTAGACAGCTCAAGATTCATTATGACACAGCATGCGGGAATCTAGCATGATGCCACTGATGTTACCAGAAGCTTCAAGAACTTAATAGT
>NW_006408576.1:10613214-10625005 GCF_000296735.1 Chrysochloris asiatica
TTTTTTTTTTCAAGTATTCAATATCCATGTGTGTCTAGTACTACTACATTGGATAACACAGGTATAGAACATTTCCAGCATGGCAGAAAATTCAGTTGGGCAGTCCTGTTGTTAAGTGCTGTCAAGTTTGTTACAACTCATAGCAACCCTGTGTAGGGTTTCTGAAGAGCGGCTAGTGAGTTTGAGCTGCCTACCACAGTGCCACACCAGAACTCCTTGGACAGTGCTAATACAGAGTGCTAGTATAAATTATTGATTGCAAAAATACCATGAATACTTGTTTCTCATTCAGGCCCCTTTACAATGTAACTTTGTAGGAAATCCATCAAGAGATGATGCCTATTTCTCCACACCTTAAATTGAAGTTTGGAGTCCCAGGATGGTGCAAGTGTTCAACAAGCATGAATGCTAAATGAAAGTTTGCAGGTCAAACCTCATCCAGAAGTGCCTTGAAAGAACGGCCTGGTGATCTACTTCTGAATAATCAACCATTGAGTCAGAGTCGCTCCGGTGCAACTGGTTTTTAAATTTGGAGCTTAGTCATGTGATATTCTCTGATCAATGAGATTTTAGCAAATGTGATACAAGCAGAGCCCAGAAATACACTTGTGCATTAGCGCTTACTTGTTTGCTGCTTTGGGTTTCATCATTTCCTGACATATGTGTCCCCTTTGTTCTTCAGATTTGTTTATTCAGGCTTTCTGGTGCCTGTGCTAACACCATTCCTTCTGTATAAAAAGTACTTTGCTCAAGCTCTGCTACCCAATAGCTACTCATTTATGAAGACCCAGCTCAAATTTCCTCACTCTGTAAAGCCTTTCTGGATTAGGTGTCCCTTCCTCTACACTCTCACAACATGTTGTATACTCCCCCTGACTGGCATAACTATGTTGTAGTATTTGTTCCTAGTTCTACCTTCCTTACTAGATTTATTTTCTTGATGCTGGAAACTGTCTTATCCATGTCTGTATTCTTTGGATCTGCCACAGTGAGTACGTACTTCCTAAATTCCATGTGAACAATTGAAAATATTTCAGAAGCTTATTCTACACTTCATTCAACTCTATAAATTTCTTAAATGATTATAATTTATACAGTAAAAATATCTACTGTCAAAATGCAATCTCCAATTTTTAAATATTGCTCTATGTTCCAACAACTAACTGAAGTTCCATACATTGCTTTCTCATATGACTGCTAAACAGTTTACTTTTTGTAACATCCTGATCATTTCAAACACCAGATATTAAAACTATGCCATGAAGATTCAGCCTCAAACACAGAAGTCTCCCAAACTTTGTGATTGTATAGCTGCTTTCTCTGACATGTCACTTCCTTATCCTGACACTAATCCTTCAGAATCATGATATAAGATCTTGATTATAGTAGTTAAAATTCAAAATATGATTAATCCTAAATGGTGTGGCAATGTAGAATAAAGCACTGGACCGCAAGGTCTGTTTGAACCACAAGATCAGCACTTCAAACTCACCAGCTACTCCTTGGAAAACCTACAATGTTGTTATGAGTCGGAACTGACTTTACAGCACTTAACAACAATAACAATATATACAATTATATCACTGCAATGATGATAACCCTAAAGTACCCACTATGCTTTTATAGTTAATTTTATAACTGTGGTGCTGTGGGTTAATGCGCCAGACTGCAAAACCGTTTGAACTGCAAGGCGGCAGTTCAAACTCACCAGTCACTCCTTGGAAACCCTATACAGGGTTGCTATGGGTCGGAACTGACTCAATGGCATTTAACAACAACAACAATTTATAAAGTTATTTGACTTAAGAACAGTTGGATCATGAGTACTTTAATGAATGGATCATACATATCAAACAGAAATGGATTTCAGAAATCTAACTTTTAGATTTTACAAGTAACAAACCAAAAGCCAGAAAGGTTAATCACCTTGCTCAAGGACACACAGTTTATTAGCAGTGGACAAGTGATGCAAATATAATTTCAATTTGGAAAAAAAGAAAATCAAGATCTAAATTCTCCACTCCAAAAATGATGAGCCAGAGTAGGTAATTTCACTTATGCCTCTCAATGAAAATCATATTAATAGAAAAATGTATGGATAAAGAAAAACTGCATGGAATTAACTTAGCCTTGATTAACTGAGTAGTTTAATATATATAAGCTTTCAAATTTATAACAGCTTTTCTTCCAGTGATGACAGCTATAATCACATCAATGAACCCTTTTCATTTGATGTATGGTGTTAAGGCATTTTGTTATACTGTAATGGCTTCCATGTTGCTGTGATGCTGGAAACTATGCCACTGATATTTCCATACCATCTGGGTCACCCAAGTTGAACAGGTTATTGCTGAGCTTCCGGAATGAGAAAGAGTAGGAAGGAAAGGTAGACTACTACTGAGTGTTTATCCAGTGAAAACCTTATGAATAGCAGCACAACATTATCAGATAGAGTGCCAGAAGATGAAAACATAAACATCACCAGAATATTGTCAGATATAGTGCTGGATGATGAGCCCCTCAGGTTGGAAGGCACTCAAAATATGACTGAGGGAAGAGCTGCCTCCACAAAATATATCTGATCGTGATGATATGTATGGAATAAAGTTTTCAGAACCTTCATTTGCTGATGGGGCACAACTCAAATTGAAGAGAAAGCTGCAAACAATCATTAATAATCAGAAAGTGTAATATACTAAGAATGAATCTAGGAAAATTGGAGGTTGTCAAAAATCACATGGAATACTTAAAGATAGTAATATGAGATATTGTTGTTGTTGTGAAGTGCTGTTGAGTCAGTTCTAACCTATAGTGAACCCTGTATAGGAATTATGGGGAGCAGCTGGTGAGCTTGAACCACCGACCTTGCCATTCAAACTGACCTTGCAGTCCAGCGCATAAACCCACAGTGCCACACTAGGACTCCTAATGTGAGGTATTAATAAACTGAAATTGACAGGTATTGGCCATTTTAAATCTAAGAATTATATAGTCTACTTCTCTACTAGGAGTCCTGGTGTGGCACTGTGGGCTAATGCGTCAGACTGCAAAGTTGTTTGAACTGCAAGTTCAGTGGTTGAAGCTCACTAGCTGCTCCTTGGAAAACCTATACAGCGTTGCTATAGGGCAGAATCGACTCAATGGCACTTCACAAAAACAACATACTAGGATGACAAATTCAAAAGGAATGGTAAAGCACTCATCATCAAAAAAGAGCATTTCAAGATCTATCTTGAAGTACAACACTGTCTGCATGCACTTACAAGGAAGACCAATTAATTAATGCCACTATTATTCAAATTTATGTACCAACAACTAAAGCCAGTGAAGGTGAAATTGAAGAAATCTACCAGCAACTTCAGTCTGAAATTGATCAAAAATGCAATCTAGATGTATTGACCAACAGGTCCTATTTGTTTGTTGTTGTTGTTGTTGTGCTGTGGAGTCAGTTCTAACTCATAGTGACCCTGCATAGGGTTCCCGAGGCTGTAAATCTTTACAGGAGCAGAAAGCCTCATCTTTCTTCCACAGAACAACTGGTAGTTTTGAACTGCTGACTAGCTGTTGAGGTTAGCAGCCAGACTCGTAGTCACTAGGCTACCAGAGCTCCTTCACAGACCATACGTTGTTGTTGTTAAGTGTCGTTGAGTTGGTTCCAACCCATAGCTACCCTGTATAGGGTTTCTGAGGTGCTGCTGGTGAGCTTGGACCACCGACCTTGCAGTTCAAATGGCTTTGTAGTCTGGAGCATTAACCCACACCAGGATACCTAAGACCTACGAGATCATTAAGTCTGACCCTGCCAAAGCAATTGCAATTCCAGCCATCATATTAGTGGTGAGTTAGTTAAACGTTTGACTAAATGTAGCGGGTTAATTTTTATGTTGATAATTTTGTATGGCCAATGAACGGCACTAAAAATTTTGGCAGAGAAAAGGTTCCCCACCCTTTAATACTGTTGTTGTTGTTAAGTGCCGTCGAGTCGGTTCCGACCCATAGCGACCCTGTACAAGGTTTCCGAGGGTGTAAATCTTTACGGGAGTAGAAAGCCTCATCTTTCTCCCGCGGAGCAGCTGGTAGTTTCGAACCGCTGACCTTAAGGTTCGCAGCCCGATTCGTAACCACTACGCTACCAGAGCTCACTGAGTGGTTTAAAATCAGGAAAGGTATGAATCAGAGTTGTATCGTTTCACCATACTTAATCAATATTTATGTTGAGCACATAATCCAAGAATTTGGACTATAAGGAAAAGAACATAGCATCAAGAATGGAGGAAAACTCATTAACAATCTTCGATATGCAGCAAGTATAACTTTGCTCACTGGAAGTTAAGGGAACTTGAGCCACTTGTTGAGAAAGGTCACAAAATACCGCTTTCAGTGTGGTTTATACCTCAATGTAAAGAAAACAAAAATTCTCACACCTGGACCAGTAACTAACATCATGATAAATGGAGAAACATTGAAATTATCAAGGATTTTGTTTTATTTGGATTCACAATCAATGCTCAAAAAAAAAAAAAAAATCAAAGGATGTATTACATTATGAAAATCTGCTGTAAAAAACCTCTTTAAAGTGTTAAAGAGGAAAGGTGTGACTGAGGACTAAGGTACACCATGGAATTCTCTATCTCCTCATATGCATGTGAAAACTGGGCAATGAACAAATAAATCGGAATGTTCCTCAGAAGTGTGGATGACAAGACTTCCTCTCACAGGCTTTGGACATGTTGTCAGGAAGGATCCATCCTTGGTAAAAGACATGATGTTTGGTAAAGAATCAGTGAAAAAGAGGAAGACCCCTAGTAAGATGAATTAACAAAGTGGCAACAACAATATGGTCAAACATAACAGCAATCATGAGGAAGAAAGAGAATCCGGCACTGTTTTGCTGTGTTCTGCAGAATGTTCTGTTACACTGAGAGTTGGAGTGGACTCCATGGCACCTAACAATAAAGTGACTCTGTAGGACAGAGTAGAACTGCTCCATAGGTTTCAGAGATTGTAAAACTTAACAAGAACAGACAGCTTCTGATTTATACCATGGGGCAGATGATGGACTTGAATCTCTGACCTTGAAGCTAGCCTAGTGCTTAGCCCACCGTGCTGCCAGTGATATTTAAGCTAAGCCTTGATTAATCCCAGATGTAAATAAGCAATCAGTTCCATATTCTGACTCTGACTATATCGACAGCTATTCCTTCAAAACCAGAAATAAAAGATTTTAGGACATCAGATAAAGAATAATAAAAGAAAAGGAAAACAAAGAGTGAAATTGAGAAGCAGGAAAAGGGAAGGCAGAGAGTAAAAAGGAAAGGAAGAATGGGAGAACAAATTAGGTTTTAGGAACATAAAGAAGCCAGGAAATAAATTTATGAATATGATTTTAAAAATCTTTTCATTTCCCAAAACTCAACAAATACTTTTTTCAAGCAAAGTATTCCTGATCATTCTCATCAGTTTTCTGTTTTCCTTACATAAAAGTTCAGTGTTTGTATTTTGGAACTTCAGTTTACTTGGTCCTGAAGATGAATTACTTCACTTGTGCACCTCTACGATTAACTATCAGAAATTATCCTTCTCTCAAAATCATATTTCTTAAGGACCAGGAAAATTCAATGATAAAGGACCTTTCAGAACAAATATTTCTGTCAGCTATTCTTGGTCAGAATTTCTTAAACACTTGCTAATTTTCCCTATCTTATTTCATTTTCCAGTCCTGCTAACCATGACCTTAGATTCCTGTTAGACAATATTCCCAATGTAATACTTTATTAAACTGGATTATAGGCAGGCAGGAAAAGAAAGTTAATGAAAATGTGTACAGCTGATAATGTTGATTTAAAATGAACATTGTTATTAGGTGCCATTGAGTCATTTCCAACACATGTCCCTGTTATAGGGTTTCTGAGGACTGACTGGTGAGTTTGAACCTCAAACCTTGCAGTTCAAACCAACTTTGCAGTCTAGTGTATTAACCCACAGCACCACACCAGGACTCCAAAACAAATATAGAAAATCATAAATGATGATTTTTTTTTTTTTTGAGAAAAAGTACCATAAATTAGACAGCTTGTAGAGAAATGGGTGAAATATTATTTTTAAATGTTTCCACTCTGAAGACAAGGTAAATACTGTTCATTAGCTGGTCTAATTCAGAGACATACCCACCTCCTCAAAAATCTGAAAGTCTGGACTTACTTAGGTGACTATTTCAGGTGGGGCTTCTCTGCTCTGAGCAGTGCATTCAGCCTCATCCCCAGCACTTCCTAAAACCCAGACTGCCACCACCAGCCTTTCCCTTAGACCTTCTCTCAGGAAGCTCTCTGGTTAAGGACAGGAAAAGAATGAAACAAACTCTTTGCAATTTGCTATAGGTATCAATTCCAAGAAAGGTCAGAGGGAGCATGTCTACATATTTACAATGTGGTTCTATATTTTCAGTTTTCTCTCTTTGAGTTCCAGCTCAAAAACTCTCTGGTTACAGATTGTGTTCAACATAACGAGGTCTCTTCCTACCACTCAGACTCTACCTTAGCATCCAAAAGCTATTAATGTCCTCTGAACTTTTTTTTTATTCCAAAACAATCATGGTTTAGATCTGCTTCTATAATGTATAAAATAATATAGTATCTAACAAAAAATTAGTCTTAATGAATTCGTGGGGCAAATGGTTAGCATACTCTGCTTACCAAAAGATTGCTGGCCCAAGTCCATCTAGAGGTATCTAGGAAGAAAAGTCAAGTAATCTTCCAAAATATTAGCCATTGAAAACTCTCTGAAGCATAGTTCTACTCTGAATCACATGGGGTCATTGTGAGTCAGAATTGATTTAAGGATAATGTGTTTTAATGCCAACTGACAGTTTGTTACTATAAAGAAATCAAAGTGTCTGTCTTTAGAAGGAACTGCATGTTGGTTCTTAGTATGTTTAAAAAAATGTCGGAAAAGTTAGAAAAAATTTAAGTAACTGTAGAATAAGTTTATGAAGTTGGAGTTAACTCAATGGTAATTTGATGATACATAAAACAAATAAATAAGAAAAACGTTTGTGTCTAAATTTATAGTGAATTACTTAATATCTCTTCTAGTTATGGCCTGTAAACTTCCACAAACACCTTTTTCTTAATAGATCTGGGGAAGAGAAGGTAGGGGAAGATATGCTAGATTATATGATTCAGATGTGAGAGATTGTTAACAGGGCTAATTGTGATTGATCAAATTTACCATCCATCTGGGTGTAAAGGAGTCCTGGTGTGGCACTGTGGGTTAATGTGCCAGACTGCAAAGCAGTTTGAACTGCAAGGTCGGCGGTTCACACTCACCAGCTGCTCCTCAGAAACCCTATATAGGGTCGCTATGGGTTGGAACCGACTCGACGGCACTTCACAACACCAACAACTGGGTGTAAAAAGAGGCATCTCTGAAGCAGGAGAGGGGATTTTGCTACCATCAAATAAGAGTCAGGAATGGAATGTGTCCTTTAGACTGAGATCTCTGTGCACTGGACCTCCTCAACCCATAGGCAGAAAGCTGTAACACCAAAGGAGTCCCAAAGGAGCAACAGCAGCAGAACCAAAAGCCAAATCATAAGACAGATGAGTGGGCTTCCCAGCCCATAGAGCATGCTTAATTGGAAGAGATATGTTTGTTGACTCACAGTGGTAGAGCCAATTGCCTTTGGGCTGGAGTTTATGGTAGAATAGTGTTCCTGAGAGCATTTATCGGCAGCTAAAAGAGCTGTGTAAGATTGCCAAAGGATGGCAGAGGCTAGGTCAAGAAACAGAGAGCCAGTGAGAGTCCATATTATGGGAAGGACAGGGAAAAGGCTGTCCTGACTAGAAGAATTGTGCCCTGAATTGAATTGTAACCTGTTAACTTAGTTAATAAGCCCCTCTGTTGTATTATGGAGTTTATGCTCTATATGGCTATTGCAATGAATTACCCAACTCAGCTGACTAGAGAGTGCTGTAGGAGAGATGACTGGCACCATTTTTTTTGTACTAAGAAATAAAAACTAGGTAAGTAGTTTTACATCCTTTTGTCAAAGTTATGGTAGGGGTGGGGGATTAATTTTCCCCCCCAAATCTTAGGAAAAAGAAATCTTAAACAGATTTGTTTTCTCTAAAACTACATGCATTTTAAATTATTTTTCATTTTAAGCTGATGAGGATCTTTACAAATGTGTTTTTGGTGTTGTTTTGGCATTTATAGTTTTTAATTTTGAAAGATCAAGGTATTGATAGAATTAATAAAATGTTTATGGGGAAAGTTAAAATCGAATAGTTATCTTTTGAGAATATCCTGACATTATTATCTGGGGTGCCCTAAGGGAGAAAGATGTCCTAACTAGAAAAAGACCCTTCACCCTGTTATATGTGTTAGAATTAACAGGATTTAATTATTGATTTGTGGAATCCTGGTGTGGCGCTGTGGGTTAATGCAATAAATTGCAAAGTCGATTAGAACCTCAAGGTCGGCGGTTCAAGCTCACCAGCCACTCCTAGGAAGCCCTATACAGGGTCCAACTATGAGTCGGAATTAACTCCCTGGCACTTAACACTATTATTAAGGAGCGCTGGTAGCGTAGTGGTTACAAATCGGGCCGCAAACCGCAAGGTCAACAGTTCGAAAACTACCAGCTACTCCGCGAGAGAAAGATGAGGCGTTCTGCTCCCGTTAGAATTACAGCCTCGGAAATCCTGTTCAGGATCGCTATGGGTCGGAACCGGCTTGACGGCACTTAACAACAACAATTATTGATTTAATTGAAAGTGGGAAAGAGTGGAATAGCACAGTCAAGATAGACTCCTGACTTTTTTATCCAAAATTTTGAACAGTGGTAGCGCTATTTCCTAAATGTACAGAACAAAAGAAACAACTTTGGCAACAGTGGGAATCCTGTGTTCAAACAGAGGCACTTGTGAAACATTATTTGTGAAGACGCTGAAGATGTTTGGGGACAAGATTAGAGTGCATTCTAGTTTAATCATTGCCGTCAAGTAGACTCCACTCAGGTAGGTCCCGTGTTTTTGACATAGTAGAACTGTGTGTATTCTAGTTAGAGATAGACAATTGAATGATATTTTAGTATATAAAGTCAATGAAGCCAGTGGTGGTGGTGGTGGTGTGCCATGGAGTCAGTCCCGACTCATAGTGGCCCTGTATAGGGTTTCCGAGGCTGTAAATCTTTACGGGGGCAGAAAAGAGCATCTTTCTCCCGTGAAACAGCTGGTAGTTTTGAACTGCTGACCTTGAGGTTGGCAGCCCGACTCGTAACCACTATGCTACCAGAGCTCCTGATAAAAATATTTAGTGAGAAATTTATGTTGAAAACTAAGGTGATGGTGAGCACTTCAACATTTGGATGTAAGTAATGAGGTCAAGGAGGTCTGGTAGTGTAGTGATTACGAGTTGGACTGCCAACCTTAAGGTCACCAGTTCGAAACTATCAGTGGTTCCATGGGAAAAAGATGATCCTTTCTGCTCCAGTAAAGATTTACAGCCTCGGAAACCCTATTCAGGCTCGTTATGAGCGGGAACCGACTCCACAGCACATAACCACCACCACCAAGATGATGATGTTT
Organism: Chrysochloris asiatica; assembly: GCF_000296735.1. Lineage (NCBI taxonomy): Eukaryota > Metazoa > Chordata > Mammalia > Afrosoricida > Chrysochloridae > Chrysochloris > Chrysochloris asiatica. The sequence continues at coordinate 10,622,802 of NW_006408576.1, forward strand.
AATAGCCCTGGAACTTAGTGGCATGAACACCACTGATAAATTACAAAGTAACTTGAGATGTGGTACTGTTCCAGTAGCAGATAGATTAGAAAACATTAAGGAGCCTTAGTGGACCAAACCTCTGAGAACGATGCTGCTGACAGAAAGGTTGGTAGTTTGAGTCTACCCAGTGCCCCACAGAGATCTGTTCCAGCAAAGATTACAGCCAAGAAATTCTGAAGGGGTGGTTCTACTCTATCACGTAGGATCACTATGAGTTGAAACCTACCCCACAGCAACCCACAACAAGAATAATTCATAAAGTACAGAAAAAGTGAGGGGATAAAAATGGTAGAAGTATTTGATTATTGTAAGTTACTCAGGTGAGAAGCAAAGAAGAAATAGAATAATATCTGGAAAAGAAAATCATGTATGAAAATTTAATAATGTTTTATAAGATAGGAAAGATTTGATCAAAATTAAATTCTGACCTAAAGGAAAAGGTATAGAAAGAATTGTTGTTGTTGTTAAGTGCCGTCGAGTCGGTTCCGACCCATAGCGACCCTGTACAGGGTTTCCGAGGGTGTAAATCCTTACGGGAGTAGAAAGCCTCATCTTTCTCCCGCGGAGCGGCTGGTAGTTTTGAACCGCTGACCTTAAGGTTCGCAGCCCGATTCGTAACCACTACGCTACCAGAGCTCCTATAGAAAGAATAAAGACTATTTAAAAAATGGAATAAAAATTCCAAAAGGTGAGAAAACAGAGGGTCACACAGGCAGGAGCAAGGCCCAAAGTGAGCAGAGGCACCTCAAGGCAGGGGGAGGAAATTAAAACAATGGAAGTACAGATACAGGTGGGCTTTAAATTTAATTAAAACTCCAGTTCTGTGACTTTCTAACAGAGCAATCTAGTTAAGGATCTTAAGTTGAATATCTATCTTTGAAAGATTATTGTAAGGATTAAATAAAGTATTACATATAAAATACATAATTGTTGTTCAATGCCATCAGGTCAGTTCTGACTCATAATGAGCCTGTTTATAGTGTCTGAGAAACAGCTGGTGGCTTTGAACACCAATCTTGTGATTAGCAGTCCAGTGCTTATCCTACAATGCTACACAAGTAGTCCTATTAGGAAATACATAGTACGCACTCAATAAATGCTCTCTATGTATCTCGATCAAGCTTGGGTGATAATTGTAAATGACTCTCTTTAGACAACTATAATTAAAGTCTTTACTGTTAATTATATTAATTATACTCATAGGAGTAGCTGGTGAAAAAATCACAGCACTTGTCTAACAAAAGAGTTCTGGGTCACACTTCAGTTGGCAAGCTCAGGAATATTTCAACACTGCATTATCACTGTAACTTTCACTTCCATAAAGCATGCTGAACTTTCGGCTGATGAGAGAAAGGCAGGAGTGAGGGTTGGTCACAGCCAAACTGTAGATATGACTTCTCTGTGGAAAACAAAGATTAAAATAACTTCATGTAAGGACAACTTGGAGATATAATGAGCGTCTGTATAATCTTCAGGGGGCTCAGATATTCAGGAAATTAAATACCCAAATATTGTATATTAGTTGCCTTCTTTGATCTTTGTCAGGAAATGCTTTATGACCTCTTCACTTTAAACAAGTAAATTTGTGTCATCTGCATATCACAAGTTATTAATTAGTATTTCTTTACTACTCATTTGCTTTGTACATGTTATCAGGTGGGATCACTCCCTGGAGAAGACATCATGCCTGATAAAGTAGAGGGTGAGTGAAAAGATAAAACCTTCAGAAAAACAGCAGCTACAGCAATGGGTTAGAATACAGCAACTACTGTTAGGATGACATAGAAGTTGGCAGTGCTATTTCTATTATATATGGGGTCCCTATGAATCAGAACAAACTTGAAGGCATATAAATTATTGTTAAGATTATTCCAATTTATATTGTATGGAGAGTAGAAATACTCTCCATAAAGTTTTTTGTTTTGTTTTTTAATTTCTTGGGGTTTTTTGGGTGTTTTTTTGAAAACTATACACTGCAATGGCAGCCAGAAGAACAAACAGATTTGTGTTGGAAGAAGTGCAGCCAGAGTGTTCCTTGGAGGCCAGGATGGCCAAACTTCATCTCTCATACTGTGTACATATTGTCAGGAGGGACCAGTCGCTGGAGAAGGAAATCATGTTTGATAAGGTGGAGGGTCAGAGAAAAAGAGGAAGACTCCCAG
>NW_006408576.1:10625372-10627965 GCF_000296735.1 Chrysochloris asiatica
TCTACATCCAACACCAAGATTCCGAGTCTCTTAAGACATCAGTTTTGATCTTTTCATTCTTTCCTGTCTTTTTAATGACCATTTTCTTTCTTCATATGTGATATTTTGATGTTATCACACAATTCCACTAGTGGTCATTAGTGTTCAATGAGTCGAATCTGTTCTTGAGATGATCTTTAAATTCAGGTAGGATATACTCAAAGTCATATTTTGGCTCTTCTGGATTTGCTTCATATTCTTCAGCTGCAACCTGAATTTGCATATCAGCAATCGATTGTTCCACAGTTAGGCCCTGGCCTTGTTTTGGCTGAAGTCCCCACTGTCTCTTCCCACAGATGTAGTTGATTTGATTCCTGTGTATTTTATCTGGTGGGGTTCATTTTGTATTTTCTTCTCATGTTGTTTAAAAAATGTAATTGCAATAAATAAATCATTGGTCCTGCAAAATTCTACCATATGATCTCCAGAATTGTTTCATTCTGCCAGTCATCGTTTTCTAACTATCCATTCTTCCTCTTTGTTTCCAATGCTTGCATTCCAATCACAGCAATTATCAGCATCTTGTTTGTACTTTTAATCAATTTCAGACTGCAGAAGTTGGTAGACTGCTTCAGTTTCATCATCATCATTCGCTTTAGTGATTGGTTCATAAGTTTGCATAATACTCATATTAGCTGGTCATAATAGACATATGGATATTACATTCACAGATACCACTGTACTTCAAGTATAATAGAGCTACAGAAATATTGAGACTAAACTAATTAAAAAACACAGACACAACTAAGCTGCTTAATAAGTTTGAGCACTCTTATGTTTAAGTTTGAAAAACAAAGCTTTAAAACATTTTTAAACAAAATAAGAGAATACTTATATGCCTTTTGGATATTGGAGCTTTCTTAAATAAGATTTAGACATGCTTTTCATAAATGAAAAAAATAATAAATTGAATTATAAAATTATTTCTGTAAAATTTAAATAAAGCATCAAATGAAGAAAGTTGTAAGACATACCACAAAATTGGAGAAAATATCTCTCACACACAAAAAGTGAAAAAAAGTTACTAACTATAGTATATGAAGACATATTGCAAATCAGTAAAACAACCAAAACAAAAGGAGAAACATGATAAAAATATGTGGAAACTTCAAGTCTTAGGAGAAAGCAAAGAAATATGAAGTGAAATTATATGATGTTATTTTAAATCCTTCAAACTGAAAAAAAAAATTAAAGCTTGATAATTTCAGTAACTGAAGAAGTAGACATGGGACTCTCATACATTATTAGAAAGAAGGAAAATTGGTGTAACTCTTTCAGAGAATTTAAAAAAAAAAAGATATACAGACCAACCTGAAAATGCCTTCCCCGTTCATGTAGTATAGGGACTCAGCGACATATCCATAATGTCTGCGCAACACTGTCTGAAATAGCAAACTACTAAAAACCACCTTAATAGCCACCCAAATGAATGCATAAATGAAACTTGAGATATTCTAACAATGGTGTATTATATAGCACCTGATGTGACACTGTAGAATAAGCACTTGATCTCAAGGTCAGTTTGAACTGCAAGGTCAGCTGTTCAGACCTACCAGTGGCTCCTCAGAAACCCTACACAGGGTCATTATGAGTTGCAACCAACTTGATGGCACTTAACAAAAGGGGTGCTATGACTCGGAACTGATTTGACAATACACAGCAGTAGCAGAGGAGTCTTAATGTGGTAAACATTGGACTGTTAACAACAAGGCTGGTGGTTTAAACCTACCAGCCAGGCCTCAGAAATTCTACATAGGGTGTCTTTGGGTCAGAACCAACTCAACAGTTCTTAGCAACAAAAATATATAACAACCACCACTTATCTCTCAGTTTTTCATATTATGGTAGCTTGCATGTTCTGTCATGCTGGAATTAATGTCACCAGTATTTTTAATAAAAGCAATATTAAGCATGGTAGACAAGTGTCAGCAGAGTTTCCAGACAAAGAACAGGCAAAGAAGAGGGAGAGGTAATATATTTCATAAAAATTGACCACTGAAAACTTTATGAATACCAGCTAAACATTGTCTGTTTTGTTGTTGTTAGGTGTCATCAAGTGGGTTCTGACCCATAGTGACCATATGCACAACAGAATGAAACACTATCTGTTGTTTCTGTACCATCATCACAATTTCTGCTACACATGAGCACATTGCAGCTACCACTATACCAATTGATCTTGTTGGGAGTCTCTGTCTTTTTTGCTGATCATTCACATTACAAAACATGATGTACTTCTGCAGGGACTGGTTCACCCTGGTATATGTCTGAAGTGTGAAAAATAAAGTCTCACCCTCCTGGCTTCAATGGAGCTAGTATTTGTTTGTTATTCTGGCAGTCCATGGCGCCTTTAATATTACTCTCCAACACCATAACTCAAATGCATAAGTTCATCTATAATCTTTATTCATTGTTCAACTTTCAGATGCACATCAGGCTATTGAAAATACCATGGTTTAGGTATGGTACAACTTATTTATAAAACTAGCATCTTTGTACTTGAAATTTTTAAAGAGGTTTTGTGCAGCATATTTGCCTAATGCAATGTTGTTTG
>NW_006408576.1:10628631-10629105 GCF_000296735.1 Chrysochloris asiatica
AAAATCATATTTAGCAAAATTTTACTTGCATGTTATATTGATGAGATTGTCTGAAGATTTCCACACTTTGTTAAATCACCTGTGTATGGAATGGGCACAAATATGGACCTTTTCTAAACAATTGGCCAATTAGATGTCTTCTAAATTTCTTGGCACAGATAAATAAGTGTCATCAGTGCTGAATCAGTTTGTTGAAAGATTTAAATTTGTATTCCATCAATTTCCATAGCATTGTTCTTTGTTAATGCCTTCAATGGACCTTGGACTTCTTCCTTCAATATGACTGGTTATTGATCATATGCTACCTCTTAAAATGGTACAGTAACTCTGTGTATTCCTTCCATCTTCATTTGATGCTTTCTGCATCATTCAATATTTTGAGTTCTTCAGTATTGTGAGACGAGACTTGAATTTTTTCCTCAGTTCTTTCAGTTTGAGGAATGCTGAGCATATTCTCTCTTTTGGTTTTCTAAC